>NC_082665.1:82954311-83109311 GCF_025265405.1 Mesoplodon densirostris
GTAGCAAGGTTACTATTAAGTTTATTTAGAATATACCTTTGGTTAGAATGCCATTAAAAATAAGCTATTTTGGAGCATTTAAAATATTTACCCAGTAGATTAAAATAATTTTAGTAGATGGTTTGCACAACACATGTGCTTAGTGGTGAGGTACTATAAAGATACAAAAATAGGTCTATCCTTAAGGAATTTATACTAATATGGTAGGTAAGATAAGCTTATAATAATTTACAAGTACCCCCATTATATTTTAAAAGACCTTATTATTTCCTGGGGAAAGTTTAGAATATTTTCCTTAGTTAGGAGAATAACTGATCTTGTTTTTTCTTGTAATATTTGTATCTGCCGTACTATCTTACTGAGGTCCTTGAAGTGAGGGTCAGTATACGTGGGGTTTTTTTGAAGTTTTTATTTTGGGGGGGTCTTTTATGTCTTAGCAAAATAAGGATTTCAGTGTAATAAGCCAATTTTAATCATAAACTTGTCCATACCACAATATACCCAGGTTCCATTTCTTTAACTGGTTTACTTAAAAATTAATTCTTTTTACTTGGTTTTGCCCAAGACCTAAGTTACACAGGTATTGTGCATTACCTTTTAAGAGGTTTGTGATCAGTAGTAACTGTAAATAATAATGTAAGTTTGTTATCTTTATCTCCATAGCTATATATTCAGATTTATTCTAAAGTTAAGCACAGTATATTCTGAGAATTGATAAATTTAGAGAAGCAACTTTTTAAAAATATATATTAAAATAACACCAAGTCAGTACTCATTGTTTGATGAACACCTGGTTTTCATTGAAAGAATGTTATGTAAACATTACGTGTAAAGGGATATAGTGAAAAAATTATGAAGTCTCTTAAAAGATAATGGCTAAAATGTTGTCTAATAAGTTGTTATCCACGGATACATAGTGCTCATCTTATATGGCAAAGTTTACACTGAATTTTCTATGAACATGTGCTTTTAATGCTACTTCAGTGTAATTTATTGCTTTTTTCTCTCCTTCTACCTTTATTACAATTTATAAAAGGTTTATGTTAATCTACCTCCTCGGTTTGCAAAGTTTCTATATAAGTATATATTCCTAGAAGAAACTCTGCAATGACAAAAGTGGGATTTATTAAAATATAAGTTCTTGCTTTATCAGCCACTGATAGTCTATTATTTAGAGGCAGTAATGCTTTGGAATCATTTCATCCAATTCAGAACACATATATCTTTCTAAGTAGGTAACCTAATAACATTTAACTGTATACCCATTTATGGTATTGTGACTGTTTTGACATGGTAGGTTTTGTTTGCTTGCTGGTTTTGCTCTTTTTTTTGACTTGATGTTTTATATTAAAGTTAAAAAGCTTTACTGCCTAATATTACATGTCTTCTGGATGTTATTTGGGACTTCATTTTTTGCAGTATTTTTGTTATTGAAAAATATACTTGTAAATTACATTTTGACATGGCTACATACTACCACTTTCTCTTCAAAGACAGCTTAAATTCAGTTTCCTCTATAAAGTAATCCATATATATCCAGTAAAAATTAATTTTTCATGGCACTGAACTACTATACCAATTTACCTCTCTAACAGTATTAATACATTGCATATATTTTTATTATTATTATTATATGCATATCTTACCTACCATATTAGTACAAAATAAGTGCTAAAATATTTTTACAGTCAATGCTCTGGAACAGCTTATTCTTTAAATATTTATTATGAATAGAAGGTCTATCTAATTTTTAAATTCAGATTTTTATGTTTAGGTTTATTAAAATAAATCTGTTTATCTCCTTTAGTCTACATTCATTTTTTTCCCTTGAAATTCTAAGTAAACTGACAGAGAAAAATCATTAGAAAACCTGGGTATGTTTTTAAAAATGCAGCACCCTGCCTTCCCCTCTCCCACCACACATATGCTGTAAGTAATATTTTGCAACATGAAAGTAGGGAAAAAAATTTTTAAGGGATAGTTAAACTGTAGAGAATTGACCAAACACTGTGGTATCTTAAGATAGCCTTGAGAAGAGAAGATTAAACCTTTTGAATAAATTAATATCCATGAAAAAAAAGAGATGCAAGGAGATGTGGTAGAAGCCCTGGGAAGACTCAGAAAGTGAAGGAGGAAACTTATTGTTTCTGTGGAGAGGGGTTTTAGTTGTCCGTGTTGAAGAAAACTGACCTGACCAGAGAGCGCCTATTACACTGGAAAATAGCTTCTAACTTGACATGTTGGAAGGCTCATTCCTGCCCTGGTGAGAAAAGCTGTCACTGAAAAAAGCTAACGTACTCAATAAATAGGCTGCATCTCTTGTGGATATGCTTTACTAAATGGGGCCTAAAGTAGTGTTTGATCCTGATGGAAAGTAATCAGCCAAGCAGAATGTGAGCAGAGCTTGGAAATTCAGAAATATGTGTTTCTTCAACAAATTATTGAGCATCAGCTACCTACCAGACTAGGTGCTAGGCATGGAATAGTGATCTAGATCTGGAGAGATGACTTGTCCTCATGCAGTATAATCTAATAAATAGAAGAGATGACAAACAAATACATAATAAGCATATTTTGTGATAATTCTTACAAATTCTGATAAGTGTTTTGAAGGTAAAGTACAGGATGCTACAACGGGTAAAGACTGGATGAATAAGAGCAGGTCAACAACTTATACTTTATATTAAAAAACAATGAAAAATGGTGAATCAGTAAAAAGTAATCTGTGGCATTTCAAAAGGACCTGTGAAATATATCGTCTTGATTGTCATCCTTGATTTCGTCTCCCTCATTTCTCACATCCGTTTAAACATCATATCCTGCTAAAACATAGCCTTTAAGCATTTTTTAAAACTGTGTCTTCCTCTCTGTTCTTTATTGCCGCTGCTCTGGTTCAGGGATCATTGCTTGCTGCCTGGACTACCACAACTGTGTTGGATTCCCACCTCCAATCTGATCCCATTCAAATTCATTTTTACATAGTTCCTACAGTGATCTCTCCAAAATATAAATCTGACTATGCCAATCCCCATTACTCCTTCAGTGGACCGCTATCATATGAAGATTGAAGTCCAAATTTCTTAAGATAAGGGACTCTTTGAGTGATGCAGAGCTTTTCTTCCAGGTTTATATCTTGCGACGTTCTGATTCATCCCTTCCACACTAAACTTTTATACCATTTCTTTCCTTCCTGTTCTTGCTGTTCCTTTTCCCTTTGTTTAAAATGTGAATGTACTTGACAGACACTGCCCCCACACTCACATCCTTAGGAACCAGCTCAGGCATCGTTTTTGCAAATATCTTTCACTTATCCATTCCATCCCCAGAATGAGCCCCTGTGCTTCTCAGTGCATATCTCCATTATTAGTTTTATTTATTACATTATTGTATGATTACTTGAGACCAGGAAATATCTTAATCATTGTTATATCTCTAGTGCCTAGTAGGTACTCAATAAATATTTTTAGGTGAAGAAATAAATGCTTTGCCTTAAAGTGGTCTCCATATTCTGAAACTATTAAGAGTAAATTTTAAAATATTTAATTTATTTCAATATATGTTCTCCATCATGAAAAATTCAGATTCACTGATTTGAGCAGATATTTGGTCTTACTAATTTGTGCCTGTAAAGAGACCTTTCTGAGGTTTTGGCTACCTAGTGCGAACAGTGCCATCTATTGTCAATTATCCAAATTGTATCCAGTATCCAGGATGGAGCATAGAGCACTAATCAAACATTTTTAGGGAAAGCACATCTATGAAAAAATTTCTCGTGAATTTGTACAAGAAAAAAACTAACCACCACACGTATGGCAAAGACAAATTTTAATTATGTATCCCAGCAAAAGAAAATATTGACTCCTGATATAGTAACAGAATATGTACCATCAGTTCATTCTTTTATTTATTTATATGTGAGCTCATTCCTAAAGAAACTAAGATGCCTATTAGTGTTTGATATAAAAAGACCATTTAAGCCAAAATACAAATGAACACTCACTCTTATCCTTCTTTAAAAACAGACTAATACTCTGTGATTCAGATAGTATTTTGTTTCCAAATATTTTTAAAATTTTGTTTCCAAATACTTTTAAAGTATAAGAAAAAAAAGAATCTCCAAACAAAAAGCCTCTAAACCATGGATGATTGTCTTTTAATGGTATGAAAAGATGCCTGCCACAGCCCTTTTATGAAAGGTGGTAGTTCTATTTGTTCTGAGTAACTTATGGTACATTATTGAAGAATGAAAAAATTGTTTGTTGTTGGTGTTTTTACTTTATTCACTCATCTAACGTTTAAATTTAATCAGAAGAAATAAAACCACACTTGATTTTGGCTAATGTCAAGCAGTTGCCTGACTAGTAACTGCCATGCTGTGGGCATGCATGGTTGCTACATTGTTTCGTAAATAGACAAAGATGATTTGAGGTGAGGGTAGGCCACCAAAATATTAGTAAGCCTTGTTGTGTTGCCAGATTACCATTGCTCTTAAAAGTTTCAGAAATAACATTTTCACTGTGGTTAAAACATAGTTTAAGATAAACAGTATGGTGGAGATATAATTTAAAGAATAGTTTCTTGAATTTTAGTCGTACGGACACTCTTTGAAGAGAAAAAAATTCCTGTCCCCCCACCCACCTAATATACTTTGATTCTATATCATAATATTGCTTAATACATATATATAAGAAGGTTTAAACGCCTTTTAAAAATAAACAGGTGTAGTGTTTATATAACTGTAAAACCATAAAACTAATATTAAAAATGAAATTATAGTAACAATAATATTAGGTAACACATATAACACATGCTAGGTACTAGGCATTTTGGATAGATGGGTAGGTAGATAGATATGCACACACACACAGACATTCATCTCATCTTTACAATAACCCAATGAGGTAGTCACAATAAAATCCTGCAGTAATATACCCCAGGAGAAGAGAAATTGAGTTATAAAACGCAGGCAGTCTGGCTCCAGAGCTCATACTTTTTTTTTTTTTTAAATCCCACTTACGACATTACAGTAGGAATTTTTTGGTAAGGAAACTGAGGCACAGATAGGCTAAATGACTCCTTCAAGACCCCACAGATAATAAATGTCAGATCTGAGATTTAAACCCAGGCAGTCTAGGGTCCAGAGCCTGTGCTTTTAGTATACTTAGTTACCTCTCAAATTTATGTATTAATACAAATTCACTAGCTAAGTTTACAAATTAAAAATAAAATTTCAAAATCAATGAAAATAGGATTTAACCAATATAACTTAAATGAATTATCTCAATTTAACATAGATGATACTGTTTTACTTACACTGAATTTCTAATGTTTGGATTATTAATAGACAGATTTACTTGCATGTTTTATGTTTCTATGTTTCCTGGATGATTTTGAGATTTATATTATTATAATTATTTAAATTTTTCTATTTTGATAAATAAGCTTATTTTAATCATTGAGCCATTGTTTTGGTGATCTAGTAATAATCATAATACAACCAAAAGTAATAAAATACTGAAAAAAATTTTAAAGATCTATTTAACAAAAATAGTTTACCTCTGTCTCATTGCAGTTATAGTCATTGCAAGTGGTATAAGCAGAGACTAGCAGAACATCAGCTCAAATGATGAATATAGAAAGGGATGTTATAGCTCAGGTTTTTTGACTTTGTCCTGTCTGTACTACCCTACTGTTTCTTGTGATATGCCTCATTCTCCCTCCACTTCTCTCTGTTCAGTCTGCTGCAGAATCCCTCACTTTTTACCAGAGTGACATTGTTTGGCCTGCTCTTGATGCAAACAAAGCTTTGACATAAGTCCAATTTTTTCTCATTAGCCCAGAATAATACTTCTGGTACTAAATCAAATAGTGCTTTGATTTACCTTCATAAAAATGACAGAGTCTCAATTTACTATATATAACTTGAGAAATTAAAGACTTATTATCTTGTGAAAGTGTCTTAGTTGCAAATTATAACTGCAATAAGAGTCATTTTGTCTTTATAACTGCCAGAAAATTTAACATGAGTAGAGCAGTGGATGGGAGGCCATTGTTGTCATTTGACATTTGGACAGGCCTCCTTAGCAGCAGTTAGACATGCTTACAGACACATTAAAAGCAAACACCGGGACTTGAGGAGATCACATGGCACCAAACTTGATTATGAACATAAACATGAACCCTGGCATTGAAATTGCATTGAATTGCTTGATGATAAGTGGGGCACTCATATGCTTATATTAGTAGTTTTTAGTGTAACACCAAAACCGTATTTTAGAATTCTCAAAAAACACATTCTCATAGGGATCCTCTTAGAACATATTCAAGGACTCTCAAGCTTCTTGGACTCCAGGTGGAACTCTGCTTTAGAGGTTATGATAGAGCTATTAATCCACTGAGATGTTACCATCTGACAGCCTCCTAGCAACACACAGAGACATGGGTGCTATTTGAGCATTGTGGGTGTACCAAAGTATTTCTGTATTCCCAATTTTTTCCTGCTTTTTAATCTGAACCATTCTAAAAGGCAATGTTCAAATAAAACCAAAATTCTTTTTGCAGACGGTGCTTTACTGATTTTTGCCCTTCTAGTTAAGGTGGATATCAGTGTCCCCCAAGTGTCTGTGGCAGTTTTGAGGAGAATTGCCTCATGTGTTCATAAACAACATAGGTGGTTTGAAAAGTTAAAAAAAAAAAAAAAACCGACGACCCTCACCTCTTATTTTTAAATCCCTCTCTACTTTGACTCTCCTCTGCCCTGTTCTACTGCTGATCCCACTAGGCACCACCACATGAGCAAGGTATTTCCCTGTGTGCCAGGCCATGTGATTGATCTTCCTGCATGAGCCTCTGTCACAGCTTAGGAAGGCTGCCTGTCTCCCTTTTTATGCTACATTCTGTTAAGGGCAGGGAGTACCTTAGCATGAATGCCTCGAGTGTTTTAAAGAAGATTATAGTGAAAGTAACTTTGAGTTTTTATTCCCACCCCTCTCTTGTCCTAGGACCCATAAATAAGACCCAAGGTAGAGGAGGGGCTGGGGCAGAAGCCTGGATCGAAGAGAAATTAGTGATGGATACATATTCTGAACTTGGAAATCACCAAATCTGACAGCTAAAACATTGTTAAGAGGTTCAGCTTATCTACTTTAGCTCACATCTCCCTGAGGAGTGACTTCTTTTGCAAGCTACTTCTTGGTCAAACACTAGATTTCTGATAGACCTACTCCAAGGTTGACCTGGCAAACCCTGAAATGTATGAGTCTAACTCAGTTTTAGTCCATTGTGAGCCATCCCCTACATTTGTAATGTGTTTTGGTGAGTGAACTATTGAGTGGACCAAAATACCACATTTTATATTACATTTCCAATCAGGATAGTGTTCTACTATACTTAATCTTTAAAAACATACTCTGTCTCAAGATTTTTTCTCCATGCAGTTAGTTTTTTGTTGTTGTATAATTATCATTGTTAATAATTCCAAATTTTGAAATGAATTTTATGATAAAATGGGTTTACTAATAAGGTCCACTACTAGCATGCATATATGTAGTGCTTGAAACGTCTCTTCCCACAGGATTGGGACCCTTTGCATGTTCAGGATGGAATAGAGTAAATGGGTTGCTGGGTTTTCAAGGAATGGTTTCTCTATTCTGTGAATTGCCTGATCAGATAACCTTGTCTGAATATCATGTTAAAGGTACCTTTTATACCTTAATCTATGATCTTTGTATGTTTAAGTTTATAGTTTTAAAAGGCAAGAATTTTAATACTTTTTAAGCAACTCTCTGGGAAGATTTGCTTTGGATTTGGAGGTGACCTAAAATGGGATTGTTGCTATTTTCATAGGTAATGATTTCTTTCCTCTTGTTTGGAAAGAGAAACAACACTAAGTTTGTTTAGGTCTAGGTAAGTGTCTCTTGATGTAGTCACTCAAGACCCCAAGAGGTACTGCTGACTCAAGGACTAAGATCTGTTTTCCTTAGGGAATAATGTGAATGGGAAGCTATTTTTACTTGACCAGTGAGGACAGAAAGGATATCAGGGACAGAGATCTGGAATATTTCAGCACTAATAATCCAAACACAAATTTTCTAATATAACCAGTAATTTATTATCTAAGGAGTGTAGGCATGTTCTTATCTTAGTATTTATGTGTAATATAAATGGTAATTCTATACTGCCTGATTTTATTTTTTATCCATGTACTATGAAAAAGAAGACTCATTTATTTATTCAACAAATTGTTTATTAAAATTCTTCTCTGTTCCAGGTACTGCTTTGGGTGATAGGGATACAGAAATGATCACAAACCAACTTAGCCTCAGGACTTCACTGTTAATTCAGAGTAGTAATTCCCAACCTGCCTGAACATTAAATTTCCTAAGAAATCTTTAAAATAGCATAAACTCATAGGCCCTTTCATGAAGACTTATGTGGAAAAATAAAAGCAAAAATTACATAGTTGAATACCTTGCTTCAGCAGTAGGGGACTTCTAGTTTATACAATCACCTTGCTATTTTCTGCTTTTGCAGCCCGTAGAATATTCTCCTTACCCTCTTTCCTCCTATCACCCAGATCTGAGCTTCTGAAATAAGAATAAAGGCAAATTAAAGAGCTGTGAACTAACTAACATTAGTGAATTTTCATTTCAAAAGGCAATAATTACATAAGGATGCTTCAGAATCCAGAGTCCAGATGAATGGGATTTGGCAAGCCATTTATTAATACTTTAGAACACTGGTTCTTAACTTTTTTGGACATATGGATCCCTTTGGGAATCTGATAAAAACTATGGATTCTCTGTTCAGCAAAATATAAATGCATATTATTTCAAGAGGCTTATAAACTCTCTGATGCCCATGCCTGATGCCCATATTAAAAATGTCTTTAGTATCTCTTGAGCTTTTTGGTATATTTATTATGGTATATTTTGTATGGTTTAAATTTTATTGGAATATTCCATTTTAAAATATTGTAATCACTTCATATGCAGTTCAGAAACAACAAAGAAAAGGAAAAGGTCACTTATAATTCTTCTGTTTTGATTCAGGGCTGTTACTATTTTGGTGCATTTCTTTTTTTGTTTGTTTTTAAGCAGTATGTATTTATACTGTTGTATTTAAGTGATATTCTGATCATATAAATTTTCAAGGACACTGTAGAAAATATATTTAAGTTTCTCTAGGGATTACAGTATGCATCTTTAATTTATTACAATCTACTTCAAATTAATACTGATTTACTTCCAATAAAATATACCAGTTTACCTTCATTTTCCAGTTTACCTCCATTTTTCTCTCCTTTGTACTATTGCTATTGTATATATTACATCTATATACTCTGTGGACTCAACAGTAGAGTGTTAGAATGTTTGCTTTCAGCAAGTATATGTCTTTTTTAAAAATTGAGAGAAAATAAAAAATATCTCACATATTTACTCTTTCCATTGCTCTTCATTCCTTCCTATTCTGAGTTCTGAGTTATCATTCATTTCTGTTATCCAGAAGGACTTCCTTCAGTATTTCTTATTAGGGCAGGTCCACTAGCAATGACTTAGCTCAGTTTTTGCTTATCTGTGAATGTTTTTATTTTGTCTTTATTTTTGTTGGATATTGAATTCTTGATTGAGAAGTATTTTTCACTAGCCGTTTAAATATGCCATCACCATTGCCTTCTAGTCTGCATTGTTTCTAATGAAAAGTCAGCTGTTAATTGTATTTTTTCCTTGATGTGTTGTGGTGTTTTTTCTTGCTGCTTTCAAGATTTTGTCTTTGCCGTTGGCTTTTAGGAGTTTGACCATGGTGGTGTAAGTTTTGTTCTTTTTGCTTTTGTCCACTTGGGAACCATTGAGTTTTGTTGAAGTGTTAAGTTTTCCACCAAATTTGGTACTTTTTGGTCATTATTTCTTCAAATATTTTTTCTGCCGCTTTCTTTCTCTCTCTTTTCTCCTTCTAGGATATTTATGTTAGGATGTTTGATATTGTCCCTCAGCTCACCAAGGCCCTGTTCATTTACCTCCAGTATTTTTTCTTTTTGTTTTTCTTGCTTTGGATAATTTTTATTGATATGTCTTTATATTCACTGATTCTTTCTTCTGCCATATCTGTCTGTTAATGAACCCATCTAGTGATGTGAAGGTTTTTTCTGAGGCGGGGGAGGGGTTCCATTTTAGTTATTGTATTTGTCAAGTGTGGAACTTCCATTTTCTTTATAGTTTCAAAATTCTCCATTGAGATTCCCTATTTGTTTAATCCTTCTTAGCATATTTTCCTTTAATTCTTGGAACGATTTATAGCAGCTTCCTTGAAATCTTTACTTGTTAAATCAAAATCTGGGCCAATTTCGAGTTATTTTCTATTAACCACTCTTTTCTTGAATATGAGTTCATACTTTCATACTTTTTTTTTTTTTTAGTGTCTGGTAAATTTTGCTTGCAAATTGGACTTGTGAATAACATGTTGTTGTGGCTCTAGATTCTGGTTTTTTTCTTTTGAGGGTTTTTGGTGTTTTGTTTTAGGAAGCAGTTATCTTTCCTAGACTCAATCTGTGAAATTTGTTGCCTTTGCAGTGTTCAACTGCTGGTATCTTAGCTCAGTTTTTGTGTGTTTGTTGGTGTTGTCTGCTTAGCATGGCTCCTGTGCCTGGTATAGTTTAGTGGTCAGTGAATGTCTCAGGGCAGTAAGGCTTCCACACTATGGCTGGGATGTATATAGATGAGGAATACATTACAAGGTGGAGCAAATTTATAAGTATCCCAGGCTTTCAGTCTTCACTGTATTCTCTGATATTTTCTGCACACATGCATAATTTAGTAGACAGCTAGGAGCATATGGACAATTTATAATCTCAACCTTCTATGGCTCTCTGACTTCCAAAATTTCCCCATTAAAGGTCTAGTTGTTCTGCTACTGCCATCAACTAAGTCTACTACCTCTGGTGCTCAAGCTGTGGATTTTTGCCATTTAAGCCGGGTGGGATGTAACGTTCCCAAGCAAGAAAAACAAAACATGCCATTCTTATTTGATGAAGTAGCAGTTTGCTTCAATAAATACATCTCAGGTTGTCATCTGCCTTTAATTATTTCCCAATGCTCTTTAGTCACTTTGTCCAGATATACACCTATCTCCTCTTGCTGCCATTGCTGGAAGAACATACTATTGTAACATTTTGGGATGGTTTCTTCATATCTTTGTTCTATGCATCAATATTATAGTATGTATTTCACATATATCAAATCTAAAGTATGATCTAAATTTGTACCCTGTATTTTCACTTAGCAGTATAATTTGAATAATTTTCAATGTCATTAATTTTTTTGGTAAGCATTTTCAATAACTACATCATACTTTACTATATCAATGTATTGAAATAAATTTAATTATTCTCCTGTTGTTAGAAATTTACTGGTATATTGCTTTCAATCATTTTTCAATCATTTGCTCTATAGATAGCACTGTGACAAACATCTTTGTATATAGATCTTTGAATCTTAAATGATTATTTTAGGCTAGATTCTTGAAATGAAAATCCTATGTCAAAGGGTATGAACATTTAAAATCTTTTTAATATATTGTACTCTGTCATTTTCTCATTGGTTGGCAGTTTTGCATACTTTAAATGTTTAACACTGTCATTGTTTTTAATAGTAATATTATCTCATGAAGTAGATTTACCTAACTAGTTCTTTACTGTTGGAGATTTAGGTTATTTCCTGGCCTTCACTTTTTTTTTTTTTTTTTTTTTTTGCGGTATGCGGGCCTCTCACTGTTGTGGCCTCCCCCGTTGTGGAGCACAGGCTCCGGACGCGCAGGCTCAGCGGCCATGGCTCACGGGCCCAGCCGCTCCGCGGCATATGGGATCCTCCCAGACCGGGGCACGAACCCGTATCCCCTGCATCGGCAGGCGGACTCTCAACCACTTGCGCCACCAGGGAGGCCCCTGGCCTTCACTTTTTTAAAGCAAGTATCTGAAATATCTGAATGATCATAGCTCTCAATTATTTTAAATATTTTCTTCTAGGTCCCAGAATTAGAAATACTTTCTCAAAGAGTATGAGTACTTTTAGGGCTTCTTTCACATTTTTCATATTGCTTTCCATAGGTGTCATATCAATTTATAAGATGCAATTTATAAGTGAAGTAGGAGAGTTTTGCATCATTGGCTAGCATTAAGTATCAGAGTTATCTAATTTGCACATTTTAATAATAACAATAACAGAGACTTTTCCCAGAGAAATCTAAGGAGAGAGTTTGACTAGCTGCCTTTTTACTGTGTGAGTTGTCTTGTGCTCTTTCTTTCTCTAATCTTTTAGAAATTAGTGATTTTTTAATCAACTTTAAGGAACTGTTTTGAAATGAAGCTATAAACTCTTGGCTAGATTTGCTGCTATTCTATAAAATTGAGTACTTTTATGCAGTCAAATCTGTCAGTCTTTTTCCTTCATGATTTCTTCTGTTGCTTCTAAGCCAAAGAAGTCAGCCCTACTCCCAGATGAATTTTGTTTTATATTAAGTTGAACAAAATGAAATTGCCACTTTTGTAGTTAAAAAATGACAGCATATTAACATTTCATATAACTTTACCTTAAGGGTTTTTTAAAAGATTTTGTTCCTCATGGCCTTGTGAACAAATAAGAAATAAAATATATGTAAAACCAATCTTGAAAAAAATGTATTTTTCAAGAATGTGAAAAATAAGCTGCCATTTTGGTAGAGTGGTCAGTTGAAAAGAAAAGTGAGGGTTAGTCAAGCTGTAAAGAGTTGGTTATTATACTTAGGTTACTCTGAAAATGTATTGTTTTGTTGCCCTTTTATACTAGGTATTTTTTTAAGTATATAAAGCACTACTTTCAATTATAGGGTTTTATTAGTGTGACAGTTCTTATGAGTAAAATAGGGCTTAGATTACCTCATTTTTTTAGATCAGCAAGGAGGGATCAGCAGGAGACTAGCAAGAAAAAGAGAGGAATTTGATTATTTTAGAATGAAAGGCAAAGAAATGTATTGATTATATATATGTACATTACTTGGGCTCTGCATTAGAATTCTAAAAGAAAAATAGCAACATAGGTTAGAAATAAAGCCTCTGCCAATACATTTTAATTATGACTAACAACACCCATGGTTTTGGGCTTTCCTTAAGCAGAGATCATTAATTATGATGAATAGTGAAGTGGTTTTGTGATTAGACTACTGTCAACTAAAAAACCAGTATTTGATCATCTACATCATTTTCACTTATTACTTAAGCCAGTTATTGATCACAGGTCTCCTGAGGCAAAAGGCTGGTACATTTATCCATTATAAAATTCACCTCTTAGCAAAATATGTCTTTAACCTCGTGATAGTAGCAAGAATGGGTGTCAAATGTCAGATTATAGGCAAAACTTAAATAGTTCTTGCAATTTTTAGAGCAAACTTTAATACACTAAAATGTGGCATAAACGTACTTTATATTGAACTGTAAAAAGAATTTAATAGTCTTCCAAGTTTTTTTTTTTTTTTCTTTTTTTCTTTTTTTCTTTTTTTTTTGCGGTATGCGGGCCTCTCACCGTTGTGGTCTCTCCCGTTGTGGAGCACAGGCTCCGGACGCGCAGGCCCAGCGGCCACGGCTCACGGGCCCAGCCGCTCCGCGGCATATGGGATCCTCCCAGACCGGGGCACGAACCCGTATCCCCTGCATCGGCAGGCGGACTCTCAACCACTGCGCCACCAGGGAGGCCCTCTTCCAAGTTTTTTTAATTTATTCTTTTACCTTTAAAGATTTCTCCTTTTCTCATGAAACCCATTTTTCCTGGTCCGGCTGATGAAATCCTACTTGGAAAATACAGGAAGGATTAAGGATAGAGTAGAAAATAAAAATTGTTACCATTTTATCATATATTTTTCTAGTTTTTTCTAGGATATGCATTTCATGTAAACATTTTTAAAAAAAATTTTTTACCCATCTGGGTCATTTTACATATATAGTTTTACCATCTAAAAATGTAATTCTAGCATTTCCCCATTTTATTTAATGTCTTTTAAAATATTTGAAAAATTGACTACTATGCTGCTTCTATCAAGGGGTTAGACCACAATTTCTTTAATTGTTTACTTTGGGGGGACACTTTTCTGTGTTTGAAAACCATTGTAATGAACACGCTTGCATGGACGAGGAAACAGAAGCCCTTAGAGTTTACACAAGTCAAGTCAAGTTCTTCGAACACCCAATCAATCTTTTGCCTTTTTCTTTCACGCATATAAAACTTTCAGGCACATAATGAAACATATCCTGTATGCAAATATTCCATCTAGGAAATCTCTTAATAAATCATTCCAATCGAATAGATTATTTTCTACATGTTCGTAGAGACATAAAGTAAACCTACAAAAGGTCAAACAAATATTTTATCTGCTTCACTGTCCATTTTTGATCAGTGTGGTTCAGACAACTGAATATTTAATGAATGTTTTTGTGGAAAAAACATGTTTTAAAAAACTTTCTGGTACTTTTACCTCTTGTCTTTTGGTAGCAAAAACACTTCAAAAAAGTGATTTTGGAAGATCTTTTAGAGACAAAGTAAAGTAACTGCATTCAAATGTAAAAATTATAACTTGGAATGAAACGAAAAAGGTTTTGTCAAGAGAGTTAAAAACTTTTGTGAAGTCAGTAAACCAAAGAGAAATAAGTAGCCCAGTCCAGATGATTGGTACTGCAGAGAACACCATTCCCTTCCCAGCAGTCATGATATGATACAAAGGGAGAGAGACAAAGTCAAAAAGAAGAAAGAAAAGTAGTCACAGGGAATAAGTTTCTTAGAAATAGTTGTTGCCATGCTACAAAGCGTTTTAAAAATAGGAAGTATTATTTTAAACTGAATTCTAAAAGGATCAGGAAAGATATTTATGTAATTCTTTAAAATAATATCTAATAGATTAGCCTAAAATGTTAATATTTATGGACTAAAAGATGTGCTGATACTTAAACTTGTGATAGCAAAAGTAGATGGTTATAATGATGTTAAAAAACACCAAGATATTAAAATAGAGTTTAGAACCATATGAATTTTTTTTTATATGTTACCACACACTTTTTCATTTTACAAAAAAATTTAGGAAACTGAAATTATTTGTACCTTACCTTTTAATATATAAACAACTGTATTATTAAATCTAATTTTAACCTCAATGTTGTGTCTAGAAGTATTAGTAAAAGAATTTGTTTTGCATGGAATTATTTTAGAATTTCTGACAGGCCTAATGTACAAATAACTGATGCATATAAAAGACCCTAATGCCTTCTTTTTGTGGGAGAATCTCTTGGTTCAGCTGTTAAAGAAAAAAAAAACCACAGTTTCTGACAGGGGAATGTTAAGTAAACATTTCTGTGGCACAATTGTGTAGCCATTACAAATAAATGATGGTTTGGGTTTGTTGTTTCTTCCATTTTCTGTTTGTTTTAAGCTTCTAAACTTTCATTAAATTAGCCAAGCTTCTTTCCCTTTCTCCCCGCCTGTCTTGGTTGCACAGAGGGGAGAGAATTTCTCCTTCATCTACCTAGCTTCCATATAAAGCTACTTCATAAGTTCAAAATCTAAACCTTCTGCCTAAGTTCTGTTAAAAGGTAGTTTAAGTAGTGAGGTTCCATATCCGGGGCTAGGAATGAAGGAAACGAAGAAAGGGAGAGGGCAGTCATTTTGAAAGAACAGAGAGGTAGTCTGTAGCATTTTCACAAGGATTTTGAGTACTCTGTGGGTCATTTAATAGTCCATACTGTATCCAACCAACTAGTTAGGGCTGGACAAAGATGGTGGCATTTCTACAACTAAGGATGACTGAGGAAAAAGAAATTCCAAGTAGGGGGTTCTACATGAGGAAAGCAGGGGGAGAGATATGCAAGACGTGGTTGAGAAATAGTGTGAGGCCATGTATTGTTGAAATGTTGGATATGAAGACAGAAATGGTTGAAAAATAAGGATAGAAGAATAAGGTTGAAAGGTACTGATGGCACTGAAAATTAAGGTGATAAATTTATGCTTAACTCTGGAAGCAGTGGAGAGTCACTGATGAATTATTTAAGCAAAAACTTACGAGTCTTGCTTTGTGAAGATAACGTTAGCAGCTGTATATAGGATGAAAAAGGTAAGTGGGAAGGATACAGGTATAGTAGTCTAGATCGGGGGTCAGCCTTTTTTATAACGGACCAGATAAATATTTAGGCTTTGTGGGCCATAAGATCTCTACCACAACTATACAACCCTTCTGCTTGCAGCCATAAACAATGTATAAACAAATAAGGCTGGCTATGTATTTGCATAGTATATGAGCTGCGTCATTTCTGGGTACTAGTATTGGGTTGTGAATATGAGTTTCTTAAACAGACCTTGAGAGGGTTGTTGTAACCTTAGGTTCAGAGTCACCTCTTTAACTTACTCATCTATAAAATGACATCTTTCTCAGTTTTTAATAAAGAAAGTAGCTATAAATAACTTTTTTTTGCAAATCCCTTAAGCTGTTTAGAGAAAATGTTGGATTAAAACTTTTAAGATGAATTTGCTATTGGGAATAGAATATGTGTTGTTGGTTTAATTCTCTTCTTTTCTGGTCTTTACTTAAACTAACTTGATGCTAAGTTCTAGAGGCAAGATCAATCTACTTTTGAGCTATTTGTAACATTTCTAGCTTAGACCTTGATCCTAAGAGATAGAATTATAGTAACTGTTAAAATGAAATGTAGCCAGAAATACGATAAGCTGTTGATAGGTGTCTCTGTCATACTGAGATTGCATTTACTTTAAAGGAAATGGCACAGTACCTATACTGTGAATATGTTTAATATTTTTAAAGTTACTCATCTGAAAAAGCTTGATTAAAATGAGCTTTTTAGATGGCACTCACAGTCTTTAATATCGTTAATGGTAGCATCCAAAAGACTAAAGAAAATTTAGTTTTGACTTTATCAGTCTTTTCTGGCAATTAAAAATTATTAGATTTATCTCTCCCCCCCCGCAATGAAACTTAATAAGCAGATGAATCTCAAGTTATGAAGCAGTATAGAGTTGCTAAGAACATAGATTTTGTGATCTGGGTTAAAATTCAAGTTCTGCCACCTTATCATCTTTGTAACTTATGGTAATTTATTCTTCATCTAAGAGGTAGCATTAAGAATGCCTGTCTTTTCAGGATTGTTATGAGAATTTTGTTAAATAAGATGTATGTAAAGTGTTTAGCACAGGGTCTGGAACATTATAAGCATAAAATAAATAACAACTATTAGATTCTTTCCAAAAAGTTAATTTTTTTAGGTAGTTTATGCTGTCTTTCAAGAATGTCTTTCATGTTGCTGGGAAAGATATGGCACATAGAAATTATCACATATATATATATTTGGAGCTCATGTGATCACTTTAAGAATTGCCATTTTATTGTCAAACAGGCTGGTTAAAAAATTTATTATGTGCAGATTACATGGTTCATTTTTACTATTTGTTATAACTTCTACAATACCATTATCATTCTCTCAAACATCCAGCTATTTCAGTTAGGTAAATTCTTCCTAACAGATAGAATTCCTTGAAGTTAGTACTTCAAAATTATTTTATATATGATAATTATAAGGATTCTAAAATTTACTAGGAAGTTTATTTCAAATATATGCCTACTGAGCATTGACTGTTTTCCAAATACTATCCTAGGTGCTAATGACACAGAGATGTAAGACAATTGTTGCCTTCAAAAAGCTGATAACCTTCAAAGAAGGAAAGATAGGAAACAAAATGAGTAATTATACTAAAGATGTGCTGATACATGTGTGCCTAGGACATTACAGGAACATAGAGCAGAGTATTGTAATCATCATGAAAGCAGTCAGGGAGAAAATAAGCTGAAACTGATGAGGTTTTTAGGAGGTGTTGCCTCTTGAGCTGAACTTTGAAAGAACATAGTTTAGCTAGGAAAAGGAAGTAAAAGTTGTCCAGACAAAGGGAACCGATAGGTTTTTTGTATAGATAATGCATTTTTATGAACATGCATTAGAAAAATGGCTATGTGACTCTGGACCAGTAACTTTTCACCACAAGGCTGTTGTCAGTATTAAAAGAAATAATAGCCTTACAATTCCAGTAAAGATGGAATAACAGGTCAGATTTACCCTCCCATCTCAAACAACTAAAAAATTGGACAAATTCTTTGAAAAAACAGCTCTCAAGACAGTGGACATCAAACATGAAAGACAGTGATTCCTGAGAGATGGGAAAAATGAGGTGAGCCATTCAATTGCTCCAGCTTAAGGCCTAGAGAACTTGTCCTGTCATGCCACAGGGAGGGAGAACCCAGGCAGCACCTGGTGGTCTCCTTGAGTTGAGAAGATGGAGATGTGATAGCAGGGAGGCGAAAGACTCTAGAATTCACAGGGCGGGTTACCAGAGATGAGTGAGCTACAGAAAATCTGCAGAGGACCCCTTGAGTATTCAGCAGACTACTCATCAGTACTTGCATGTGAAGAAACTATCCAAGGCTTGGGAAAGAACTACCTGAAGTGATTCGAGGAAATCGTACCTCCCACTCACGCAGAGCTGGGCATAATGCCGTTCCCAACAACCAGTATGGAAAGCCTCCTAATTCATGGTGCTTCCAATCAAGTACTAAAAATGTCTTATCTCAATAGTGGCAAAAAATTAACTACAGACTTAAAGTTTTTCTGGTTCTGCCTAACAAAGTGAGAACTGAAAGGATCAAACTGCTTGCAAGTAATTTAACTGTGTCCCAGAACAAAGACTAAGATAATTTATAGGAATACAAAAATATCCAACACACACCAAAATAAAATTCTCAATGTCTGACATTCTATCAAAAATTACCATTTAGGGACTTCCCTGGTGGCGCAGTGGTTGAGAGTCCGCCTGCCGATGCAGGGGACACGGGTTTATGCCCCGGTCTGGGAGGATCCCACATGCCGCGGAGTGGCTGGTCCCGTGAACCATGGCCGCTAAGCCTGCGCGTCTGGAGCCTGTGCTCCACAGTGGGAGGGGCCACAGCAGTGAGAGGCCCCGCAAAAAAAAAAAAATTACCATGTATTCATGAAACCAAGTCAGTATAACATGTATTAGAAAAATCAATCAGTTGAAACTGACTCAGAATTGATACAAGAAAATTAGTAGATAAGGACATTAATAGAATTATCATAACTATGTTTCATATGGTCGGAGAGCTGCTAGATTGACTGAATGTATTTAGTAGAGACATGAAAACTATAAAAAATAAAAATTCTAGACAAAAACTACATGACTGAGATGAAAATTACACTGGATGAGGTTAATGGAGATGACACATTGCAGGATATGGATTAGTGAACTAAAAGACATAGCAAAAGAAGCTATCCAAAATGAAACTGGAGAGAGAAAGACTAAAAAACAAAAGCAGGAAAAAAAAGAGCATTTCTGAGCTGTGGCACAACTTCAGGCAGCCAAGTACACAACATTCATGTCACTGGAGTCCTGAAGGGAAAGGTGAGAAAAGGGGGCAACAGAAAAATATACTTGAAGACATAATGACTAAAATGTTTCCAAACTTGATAAAAACTATAAAATAGCAGTTCCAAGAAGCTCCACAAGCCCCAAGCACAGGAAATGTTAATAAAACTACACCAAGGCATATCACAATCAAATTGCTTAGAGCCAGTTATAAGAAAAAAATCTTAAAAGCAAATAGAGTAAAAAGATCATTGTTATTATGTATGAGGGAATAAAGATAACCATGGAAGCAGATTTGTCATCAGAGACAATGCAAACTACAAGACAGTAAAGCAACATCTTTAAAATAATGGAAGAAAAATGCTATACACCTAGAATTCTGTGCCCTGGGAGAATATCTTTCAAAAATGAAGGCCAAATGAAAAATTTTTTAAAAGACACTCAAAAATGGAAAGAATTCATCACCAAACATCCTGCAGTACAAGAAATATCAAAGGAACCCATTTCAGCACTAGAAAATGATACCACTGGGCTTCCCTGGTGGCGCAGTGGTTGAGAGTCCGCCTGCCGATGCAGGGGACACGGGTTCGTGCCCCGGTCCAGGAAGATCCCACATGCCGCGGAGCGGCTGGGCCCGTGAGCCATGGCCGCTGAGCCTGCGCATCCGGAGCCTGTGCTCTGCAACGGGAGAGGCCACAACAGTGAGAGGCCCGCGCACCGCAAAAAAAAAAAAAAAAAAAAAAAAAGAAAAGAAAATGATACCACTTAAAAGCTTTTACACAACAAAGGAAACCATAAACAAGACGAAAAGACAACTCTCAGAATGGGAGAAAATATTTGCAAATGAAGCAACAAAGGATTAATCTCCAAAATATACAAACAGCTCATGGAGCTCAATATCAAAAAAACAAGCAACCCAATCAAAAAATGGGCAGAAGACCTAAATAGACATCTCTCCAAGAAGAACATACAGATGGCCAAGGGGCACATG
This sequence comes from Mesoplodon densirostris, assembly GCF_025265405.1. Classification (NCBI taxonomy): domain Eukaryota; kingdom Metazoa; phylum Chordata; class Mammalia; order Artiodactyla; family Ziphiidae; genus Mesoplodon; species Mesoplodon densirostris. The sequence goes on from NC_082665.1 coordinate 82,974,754, forward strand.
AAAGGATGCTCAACATCACTAATTATTAGAGAAATGCAAATCAAAACTACAATGATGTATCATCTCACACTGGTCAGAATGGCCATTATCAAAAAATCTAGAAACAATAAATGCTGGAGAGGGTGTGGAGAAAAGGGAACCCTCTTGCACTGTTGGTGGGAATGTAAATTTATATAGCCACTGTGGAGAACAGTATGGAGGTTCCTTAAAAAACTAAAAGTAGAGCTACCATATGACCCAGCAATCCCACTACTGGGCGCATACCCTGAGAAAACCATAACTCAAAAGGGCACACATACCCCAGTGTTCATTGCAGCACTGTTTACAATAGCCAGGACATGGAAACAACCTAAATGTCCAAGGACAGATGAATGGATAAAGAAGATGTGGTACATATATACAATGGAATATTACTCAGCCATAAAAAGAAACAAAATTGGGTCTTTTGTAGAGACGTGGATGGCCCTAGAGTCTGTCATACAGAGTGAAGTAAGTCGGAAAGAGAAAAACAAATATCGTATATTAACGCATGTATGTGGAATCTAGAAAAATGGTACAGATGAACCTATTTGCAGAGCAGGAATAGAGACGTAGACGTAGAGAACGGACATGTGGACACAGGTGGGGAAGGGGAAGGTGGGACAAATTGGGAGATTAAGATTGACATACATACACTACCATGCGTAAAATAGATAGCTAGTGGGAACATGCTGTAAAGCACAGGAAGCTCAGCTCCATGCTCTGTGATGACCTGGATGGGTGGGATGGGGACTAGTGGTGGGAGGGAGGTCCAAATGGGAGGGGATATAGGTATACATATAGCTGATTCACTTCACTGTACAGCAGAAACTAACAAAACATTATAAAGCAATTATACTCCAATCAGTAAAAAAAAAAAAAAAAAAAAAGAGTGAGTCCTCAGGGACTAGGAGCTGCTCTGGACCTGGAGGAAAGGCCCTGGGTCCAGCAGGGTGAAATGGCCCCTGGAAAGGGTGGTGGGTTGAGTAATGGGACACAGGTCTTTGTGCTCTCAGGGAGGCAGGGAAGGCCCCAGCAAGACTTGGGTTAACATTTTCTTTTGGCTGGAATACCAGGTGGTCAGAGTATGACAAGGAGCCCTGGAGTGCCCTGACTCAGCAAGGACTGGGAGGGGGGCAGTAAGGAAACATATGGAGCACCACATGTGACAGACAGCCAAAACAATATCTCCCACCCCACATGCACTTCGAGAACCTTGCAACTCCCCCATCAAGACATGGAATCTAATTCTCCTTCCCTTGACTTTGGCTTGGGACTCTTGGTAACCAGTGGAGTGCAGTAGAAGTGACACTGTGACTGCTAAGAGGGAGTCATACAAAGCACCACAGCTTGTTGGAACACTCCCTCTGGAAGCCATCAGCTGTCATGGAACAGCCCAAATGCCTAGAAGCCACCATGTTGTAAGGAAGCCCAAACAAGCCCATGCCAAGAGACCACCAAGACCACATGAGGACAAAGAGACAGCTGGCCAAACACCCAGCTCTGTGCACCTGCCCAGCTGTGTGCACCTGCCCAGCTGAGCCCTTCCCACCTTCCTGACACAAAGAAACCATGAGAAAGAATAACTGATTGTTGTTTTAAGCCAAAAAAGAAAAAAAAAAGAAGAGAAAATGATACCAGCTGGAAAACTGGGTTGATATAATAAAAGATTAGAGAGTACTAGAAATGATAATAACATCATGGGTAAATATATCTCTTTAAAAGGTGATGTTTAAAACATAAACACAATATATTGTGGAGTTTATAACAATATGTGACAGCAATGACAATAGTAATACAGAGGCTGGGAAGGGAGAAATGAGAGGATACTGTTATAAGGTTTCTATAGTATATAGGAAGTGATACAATGAAGAGAGAGGGTGATAAGTTAAAGAAGTATACTGCAAACTTAGCAACAACCAAAATAACACAAAAGAATTATAGCTAATAAGCCAACAAATAATATAAAATGGAGTTATAAATACGGTCAATCTAAGAAAACGCAGAAAAAGAAGAGAAAAGGAGCAAAAATCAGATGGGACAAATAGAAAACAAATTGCAATGTGGTAGATTAATTACTTACATTAAGTGTAAATTGGTCTAAACATTCTAATTAAAAGGCAGAGGGCTTCCCTGGTGGCGCGGTGGTTGAGAGTCCGCCTGCCGATGCGGGGGACACGGGTTTGAGCCCTGGTCCGGGAGGATCCCGCATGCCGCAGAGCAATTAAGCCCATGATCAACTGCTGAGCCCGCATGCCTAGAGCCTGTGCTCTGCCACAAGAGAAGCCACCGCAATGAGAAGCCCGATTAAAAAAAAAAATTTTTTTTAAATGCAGAATTTTTTCAGATTACATAAAAGCAAAATCCAACTATGTGCTGCCTATTAAAAAAAAAACATTTCAGATACAAAGGCCAAGAGGTAAAAATGATAGAAAAATATATACCGGGCTAAAACTTAACATTGTTAAGATGTCCCTTCTCCTCAAATGGCTATGTAGCTTCAATGCAATCCCATGCTAAAATCTTAGCAGGTATTTTTTTTTTTGTAGAAATTGATAAGCTCATTTTGAAACTGGGGATGCATAAGAGCTAGAAGAGCCAAAACTACTTGAGAAGAAAAAATTTGGAGAAGTTATTCCACCTGATTTCAAGTTAATGTAAAATTATACTCAAAGAAATAAATACAGTGTAGTATTAGTATCAAGATTGACAAATTGATCAATGGAACAGCATAGAGAGTCTAGAAATAGACTCATTTAAAGAAAAAAATAAAAACCACAGAAAAACAAAATGTTTTTCAATGTATATGTTGCACCATATACAAACTTAACAAAATGTATTTCATAGAACTAAATGTAAACAAACTGTAAAACTTCTAGGTATAAACATAGGACAAATCTTTGTGAAGTGGGGTTAGGTAAAGATTTCTCAGATATAATGCCACAAAAGCATGATTTATAAAAGACAAAATTGATAAATTGGACTTCATCAATATTAGGAAATTCTGCTCTTCAAAAGAAACTCTTAAGACAATGAAAAAAGTCACTCAGTAGGGTGGGGAGGCTTTATAAGTATAAATATATAATTCCCTGTGTATGAGTGTGTGTGTGTGTGTGTGTGTGTGTATAATTTGCAGACCTCACATATGAAAAATTACTTTCATTATAATTAAGAACTCTGAAAACTCAATAATAAAGCAATTTAATAAAAAATTGGCAAAAGATTTGACCATCTATTTTACCATCAAATATATATATATAGATAATAAAGAGGCACATGAAAAGATGCTCAACACCAATAATCATTAGGGAAATATAGATTAAAACCACAATAAGGTATACTAAGTCATGACTAGGATGTGGAGCAACTGAAACTCCTATACGGTGCTGATGGGAATATGAAACCACTTTGGAAATAGTTTGGTATTTTCTTAAAAAGTTAAACATATGTTTACCATATGATTCAACCATTCCAATCCTAGATATATAACCAAGAGATCTGAAAGCATATATTTAATGACTTTTACCTTAATGTTTATAGTATGTTTTATAATAGCCAAGAAACTAGAAATAGTTTGAATGTTTGTCAACAGGTAAAGGAATAAAGAAGTTGTAGTATTTACTTACAATGGAATACTACCCAGCAATAAGAAGGAATGCATATCGATATATACAACAGCATGGATGAATTTCAAAATTATTATGCTGAGTTTAAAAGCTAGACATAAAAGAGTACATATCATATGATTCCATCTATATAACATAGTGGAAGTGCAAAGTAATGTATAGTGATAGAAAGCAGATCAGTGGTTGCCTGGGAACTGGGAAGTGGAATGGAGGCACAGAGGGGCATGGAAGAATTAAAAAAGGACGTGAAAAATTTTGGAGTAATGGACATGCTCATTATCTTAACAGTAATGATGTCTTCATGGCTGTATGAGTATGTCAAAACCTATAAAACTGTACACTTTAAATGGTGTAATTTATTGTGGTTTCATTATACCTTGATAAGCTCTCTGAAAATTTTAAGAAAATGTAGAAGTAACACACATGATTGGCATAATGTAAACATTTAGTAAATAGTAGTTTCTTTAAATTATTATTTTTATTCCTCATTATGCTTTAAGATCTTTGAAATTTGAAACTGTATTGGAGTCATGTCAGCATCATGGCACAGAGTGAGACATTACCTTTGTCTCTCCCCTTCAATATTCAACCAGTAAAACATCCACAGCTGAGCAAAGCTGACTCTGCCCAACATACCAGAATGCCAGAGAATTCTGCATTTCTGTACATCTACATATGGGTGGTCTAGGACACTTAGGGGAGATAGAACTGAGGAAAGAGCAGAGGAGGTGCCTGCGATTAAGGCCCTCCAGCCTCAGCAGCTGTGCCCACAGGCCCATATCATTTAGCAGCAGCAAGGGAGGCAACACACATGACTTTGGCCTTCTGGCCACAGTGACAGCTGTGGCCACAGGTAACTGGGCTGCAGTGACAGCAGGGCCTGGGACACCATCCCCCTCCCCCGAACTGCAAACCAGACAACACCAGACACAGCAGAGGTGCCCACGCAACCCTGACTCCTCTCCCACCCTCACCCTCTGTGGCAGAGCTTGAGACTCAGGATATCCTGAGTAACTTTTATTTTATACAGCAGCAGCAGAATACACGTTCTTCTTAGGTACACGTGGAACTTTCTCAAGGATTGACCATACGGTGGGACACAAAACAAGTCTCAGTAAACTTAAGAAGATTGAAATCATATCAAACATCTTTTCTGATCACATCCATGTTGTTGCATATTATAGAATTTCTTTCCTTTTTAAGGCTGAGTAATATTTCAGTGTATGTTTATACCACATTTTGCTTATCCATTCATTCATCAGTGGACACTGGGGTGTTTCCATTTCAGCTCTTATGAATAATGCTTCTATGAACATGGGTGTACAAATATCTCTTCAAGACCCTGCTTCCAATTCTTTGGTGTATGTACCCAGATGTGGAATTGTTAGATCATATGGTAATTCTATTTTTTAATTTTTTGAGGAACTGCCTTATTGTTTTCCACAACCCTGTACCATTTTAATTCCCATCAACAGTACATAAGGGTTCCAATTTCTCCACATTCTTGCCAACACTTGCGCTGTGTGCAAGCTGCTCTAGGAACAGGTGCACTGTTGTTTGTCACATGGCTGGGGGTGGGGGATGGGTAGTTGCTACTGTGCTAATAGCTGAAATTGACCAAAATTAACCGCAATTTACCCTCCACATCTTCCCCTGGTAGTTTGCAAGCCTTCAAAACAATCCAGAGTTCTAAAAGAGTTATGTCAGACAGATTCTGCCAGTGTAATTATTGTCTAGATGGAGAAATGGATTCCTGGTGCTTCCTACTCTGCCATCTTCCAGAATCCTCTCTGTATATATTTTTTGTATACAAAGAGCATATGATAATATAAAATTGAGAGTAATAGCTGAAAACCGTATAATGCAGTCCTAATTTTGATTTTGTGAAATGTTGTTTCTAAGCTTGAGTTCTCTCTTTGCTCAGCCAGTCTTTCTTTCAGACTTTATACTTCCCTGTCATCAACAAAGCCAAAAGTGTGGATGGCAGCTGGATTGGCTGTAGCTTCATCAACTTACAGAATTTCCATAGGGGTGGCCAGTGGTTAGGAAGCTAAATATGAATGGAATTGAGAAGAGTGAGCAAATAGTTTAAATAGTTCGGTGTGTAAACTGGTTTTTATAAGGATAGGCTTCTTTTTCCTTCTCTCTCTTTTTTTTTTTTTTTTTTTGTATGGTCATGGCTCAGAGGATTGTGCTGGTTTGGAATGTTAGCTTTGGCAGTATTTTGAGAATCTACACATGCGGTCAGTCTATTTGTAAGGAACTCAGGGTATTAGATTAAATAAGAGTAAAACCAAAGTTGAATGAAAAAGTCTAGATATTGAGGTTGGTCACCTCCACAAGTCATCAAGAGACTGACCTTTCTTTTGGTTTCATCTTAGGAGCTTTTGTTTCTTCCTAAGAAGCCACTTTCTTCTCTAAATCTAGGGCTTACCAATGGAGTTATGTAGGTATACTTGGCAACCAAGGGGAGGGGAGGGAGCAGGGCAGTTCTGTAGCATCCATGCCAATAGAAAGACTACCAAACCCCTCTTCCCCAAAAAAGGACCCCTATTAATTTAGAAAGTTTAAGCCCTATGTGATATAAAACCTTACAGTAAAAATTCATACTATTCTTACTGTTGTTCTATTAATGTCAATGCTAATATTTATTTTTTAAGGGAACAACATTTATATTCTGTATAATTCAGTTTTGGTAATATTTGTTTTTCTAATTATGCATTACTAATTCTGATTTAAGGAATATTATTATTATTATTATGTAACATCTTTATTGGAGTATAATTGCTTTACAATGGTGTGTTACTTTCTGCTTTATAACAAAGTGAATCAGCTATACACATACATATATCCCCATATCTCCTCCCTCTTGCATCTCCCTCCCACCCTCCCTATCCTACCCCCTAGGTGGTCACAAAGCACCGAGCTGATCTCCCTGTGCTATGTGGCTGCTTCCCACTAGCTATTTTACATTTGATAGTATATATTAGTCCATGACACTCTCTCACTTCGTCCCAGCTTACCGTTCCCCCTCCCCATGTCCTCAAGTGCATTCTCCACATTTGCGTCTTTATTCCTATCCTGCCCCTAGGTTCTTCAGAACCTTTTTTTTTTTAAGATTCCATATATATGTGTTAACATATGTTATTTGTTTTTCTCTTTCTGACTTACTTAACGCTGTATGACAGACTCTAGGTCCTCACTACAAAAAGCTCAATTTCGTTTCTTTTTATGGCTGAGTAATATTCCACTGTATATATGTGCCACATCTTCTTTATCCATTCATCCGATGATGGACACTTAGGTTGTTTCCATCTCCGGGCTATTGTGAATAGAGCTGCAATGAACATTTTGGTACATGACTCTTTTTGAATTATGGTTTTCTCAGGGTATATGCCCAGTAGCGGGATTGCTGGGTCATATGGTAGTTCTATTTGTAGTTTTTAAAGGAACCTTCATACTGTTCTTCACAGTGGCTGTATAAATTTACATTCTCACCAACAGTGCAAGAGGATTGCCTTTTCTCCACACCCTCTCCAGCATTTGTTGTTTGTAGATTTTTTGATGATGCCCATTCTAACTGGTGTGAGGTGATACCTCATTGTAGTTTTGATTTGCATTTCTCTGATAAATAGTGATGAGCATTCTTTCATGTGTTTTTTGGCTGTCTGTATATCTTCTTTGGAGAAATGTCTATTTAGGTCTTCTGCCCATTTTTGGATTGGGTTGTTTGTTTTTTTGATACTGAGCTGCTTGTAATTTTGGAGATTAGTCCTTTGTCAGTTGCTTCATTTGCAACTATTTTCTCCCATTCTGATAGTTGTCTTTTCGTCTTGTTTATGGTTGCCTTTGCTGTGCAAAAGATTTTAAGTTTCATTAGGTCCCATTTGTTCATTTTTGTTTTTATTTCCATTTCTCTAGAAGGTGGGTCAAAAAGGATGTTGCTATGATGTATGTCATAGAGTGTTCTGCCTATGTTTTCCTCTAAGAGTTTTATAGTGTCTGGCCTTACATTTAGGTCTTTTTTTTTTTACAACTTTATTGGAGTATAATTGCTTCACAATGGTGTATTAGTTTCTGCTTTATAACAAAGTGAATCAGTTATACATTTACATATGTTCCCATATCCCTTCCCTCTTGCATCTCCCTCCCTCCTACCCTCCCTATCCCACCCCTCCAGGTGGTCACAAAGCACCGAGCTGATCTCCCTGTGCTCTGCGGCTGCTTCCCACTATCTATCTACCTTACGTTTGGTAGTGTATATATGTCCATGCCTCTCTTTCGCTTTGTCACAGCTTACCCTTCCCCCTCCCCATATCCTCAAATCCATTCTCAAGTAGGTCTGTGTCTTTATTCCTGTTTTACCCCTAGGTTCTTCATGACATTTGTTTTTTTCTTAAATTCCATATATATGTGTTAGCACATGGTATTTGTCTTTCTCTTTCTGACTTACTTCACTCTGTATGACACACTCTAAGTGTATCCACCTCATTACAAATAGCTCAATTTCATTTCTTTTTACGGCTGAATAATATTCCATTGTATATATGTGCCACATCTTCTTTATCCATTCATCCAATGATGGACACTTAGGTTGTTTCCATCTCTGGGCTATTGTAAATAGAGCTGCAATGAACATTTTGGTACATGACGTTTTGAATTATGGTTTTCTAAGGGTATATGCCCAGTAGTGGGATTGCTGGGTCATATGGTAGTTCTACTTGTAGTTTTTTAAGGAACCTCCATACTGTTCTCCATAGTGGCTGTACCAATTCACATTCCCACCAGCAGTGCAAGAGTATTCCCTTTTCTCCACACCCTCTCCAGCATTTATTGTTTCTAGATTTTTTGATGATGGCCATTCTGACTGTTCTGAGATGATATCTCATTGTAGTTTTGATTTGCATTTCTCTAATGATTAAAGATGTTGAGCATTCTTTCATGTGTTTGTTGGCAGTCTGTATATCTTCTTTGGAGAAATGTGTATATAGGTCTTCTGCCCATTTTTGGATTGGGTTCTTTGTTTTTTTGCTATTGAGCTGCATGAGCTGCTTATAAATTTTGGAGATTAATCCTTTGTCAGTTGCTTCATTTGCAAATATTTTCTCCCATTCTGAGGGTTGTCTTTTCATCTTGTTTATGGTTTCCTTTGCTGTGCAAAAGCTTTTAAGTTTCATGAGGTCCCATGTGTTTATTTTTCTTTTTATTTCCATTTCTCTAGGAGGTGGGTCAAAAAGGATCTTGCTGTGATTTATGTCATACAGTGTTCTGCCTATGTTTTCCTCTAAGAGTTTGACAGTTTCTGGCCTTACATTTAGGTTTTTAGTCCATTTTGAGCTTATTTTTGTGTATGGTTTGAGGGAGTGATCTAATCTCATACTTTTACATGTCCCTGTCCAGTTTTCCCAGCACCACTTATTGAAGAGGCTGTCCTTTCTCCACTGTACATTCCTGCCTCCTTTATCAATGATAAGGTGACCATATGTGTGTGGGTTTATCTCTGGGCTTTCTATCCTGTTCCATTGATCTATCTTTCTGGTTTTGTGCCAGTACCATACTGTCTTAATTAATGTAGCTTTGTAGTATAGTCTGAAGTCAGGGAGCCTGATTCCTCCAGCTCCGTTTTTTGTTCTCAAGATTGCTTTGGCTATTCTGGGTCTTTGGTGTTTCCATACAAATTGTGAAATTTTTTGTTCTAGTTCTGTGAAAAAATGCCAGTGGTAGTTTGATAGGGATTGCATTGAATCTGTAGATTGCTTTGGGTAGTAGAGTCATTTTCACAATATTGATTCTTCCAATCCAGTAACATGGTATATCTCTCCATCTATTTGTATCATCTTTAATTTCTTTCATCAGTGTCTTATAATTTTCTGCATACAGGTCTTTTGTCTCCTTAGGTAGGTTTATTCCTAGATATTTTATTCTTTTTGTTGCAGTGGTAAATGGGAGTGTTTTCTTGATTCCACTTTCAGATTTTTCATCATTAGTGTACAGGAATACCAGAGATTTCTGTGCATTAATTTTGTATCCTGCTACTTTACCAATTCATTGATTAGCTCTAGTAGTTTTCTGGTAGCATCTTTAGGATTCTCTATGTATAGTATCATGTCATCTGCAAACAGTGACAGCTTTACTTCTTCTTTTCCCATTTGAATTCCTTTTATGTCCTTTCCCTCTCTGATTGCTGTGTCTAAAACTTTCAAAACTATGTTGAATAAGAGTGGTGAGAGTGAGCAGCCTTGTCTTGTTCCTGATCTTAGTGGAAATGATTTCAGTTTTTCACCATTAGGGATGATGTTGGCTGTGGGTTTGTCATATATGACCTTTATTATGTTGAGGAAAGTTCCCTCTATGCCTACTTTCTGCAGGGTTTTTATCATAAATGGGTGTTGAATTTTGTCGAAAGCTTTCTCTGCATCTATTGAGATGATCATATGGTTTTTCTCCTTCAATTTGTTAATATGGTGTATCACGTTGATTGATTTGCATATATTGAAGAATCCTTGCATTCCTGGAATAAACCCCACTCGATCGTGGTGTATGATCCTTTTAATGTGCTGTTGGATTCTGTTTGCTAGTATTTTGTTGAGGATTTTTGCATCTATGTTCATCAGTGATATTGGCCTGTAGTTTTCTTTCTTTGTGACATCCTTGTCTGGTTTTGGTATCAAGGTGATGGTGGCCTCATAGAATGAGTTTGGGAGTGTTCCTCCATCTGCTATATTTTGGAAGAGTTTGAGAAGGATAGGTGTTAGCTCTTCTCTAAATGTTTGATAGAATTCGCCTGTGAAGTCATCTGGTCCTGGGCTTTTGTTTCTTGGAAGATTTTTAATCACAGTTTCAATTTCAGTGCTTGTGATTGGTCTGTTCATATTTTCTGTTTTTTCCTTATTCACTCTTGGCAGGCTGTGCATTTCTAAGAATTTTCCATTTCTTCCAGGTTGTCCATTTTATTGGGATAAAGTTGCTTGTAGTACTCTCTCATCATCTTTTGTATTTCTGCAGTGTCAGTTGTTACTTCTCCTTTTTCATTTCTAATTCTATTGATTTGAGTATTCTCCCTTTTTTTCTTTATGGGTCTGGCTAATGGTTTATCAATTTTGTTTATCTTCTCAAAGAACCAGCTTTTACTTTTACTGATCATTGCTATTGTTTCCTTCATTTCTTTTTCATTTATTTCTGATCTGATTTTTATTATTTCTTTCCTTCTGCTAACTTTGGGGGTTTTTTGTTCTTCTTCCTCTAATTGCTTTAGGTGCAAGGTCAGGTTGTTTACTCGAGATGTTTCCTGTTTCTTAAGGTGGGATTGTATTGCTATAAACTTCCCTCTTAGAACTGCTTTTGCTGCATCCCATAGGTCTTGGGTCATCGTGTCTCCATTGTCATTTGTTTCTAGGTATTTTTTTATTTCCTCTTAGATATCTTCAGTGATCACTTCGTTATTAAGTAGTGTATTATTTAGCCTCCATATGTTTGTATTTTTTATAGATTTTTTTCCTGTAAAAGGTATCTAGTCTCGTATCGTTGTGTTCAGAAAAGATACTTGATACAATTTCAATTTTCTTAAATTTACCAGCGCTTGATTTGTGACCCAATATATGATCTACCCTGGAGAATATTCCGTGAGCACTTGAGAAAAATGTGTATTCTGTTGTTTTTGGATGGAATGTCCTGTAAATATCAATTAAGTCCATCTTGTTTAATGTATCATTTAAAGCTTGTGTTTCCTTATTTATTTTCATTTTGGATGATCTGTCCATTGGTGAAAGTGGGGTGTTAAAGTCCCCTACTATGATTGTGTTACTGTCGATTTCTCCTTTTATGGCTGTTAGTATTTGCCTTATGTATTGAGGTGCTCCTATGTTGGGTGCATAAATATTTACAATTGTTATATCTTCTTCTTGGATCGATCCCTTGATCATTATGTAGTGTCCTTCTTTGTCTCTAATTGTCTTTATTTTAAAGTTTATTTTTTCTGATATGAGAATTGCTATTCCAACTTTCTTTTGATTTCCATTTGCATGGAATATCTTTTCCCATCCCCTTACTTTCAGTCTGTATGTGTCTCTAGGTCTGAAGTGGGTCTCTTGTAGACAGCATATATATGGGTCTTGTTTTTGTATCCATTCAGCCAATCTGTGTCTTTTGGTGGGAGCATTAATCCATTTACATTTAAGGTAATTATCGATATGTATGTTCCTATTCCCATTTTCTTAATTGTTTTGGGTTCGTTATTTTAGGTCTTTTCTTTCTGTTGTGTTTCTTGCCTAGAGAAGTTCCTTTGTAAAGCTGGTTTGGTCATGTTGAACTCTCTCAGCTTTTGCTTGTGTGTAAAGGTTTTAATTTCTCCATCAAATCTGAGTGAGATCCATGCTGGATAGAGTAATGTTGGTTGCAGGTTTTTCTCCTTCATCACTTTAAATACGTCCTGCCAGTCCCTTCTGGCTTGTAGAGTTTCTGCTGAAAGATCAGCTGTTAACCTTATGGGGATTCCCTTGTGTGTTATTTGTTGTTTTTGCCTTGCTGCTTTTAATATGATTTCTTTGTGTTTAATTTTTGACAGTTTGATTAATATGTGTCTTGGCGTATTTCTCCTTGGATTTATCCTGTATGGGACTCTCAGTGCCTCCTGGACTTGATTAATTATTTCCTTTCCCATATTAGGAAAGTTTTCAACTAGAATCTCTTCAAATATTTTCTCAGTCCCTTTCTTTTTCTCTTCTTCTTCTGGAACCCCTATAATTCGAATGTTGGTGCATGTAGTATTGTCCCAGAGGTCTCTGAGACTGTCCTCAGTTCTTTTCATTCTTTTTTCTTTATTCTGCTCTGCAGCAGTTATTTCCACTATTTTATCTTCCAGGTCACTTATCCGTTCTTCTGCCTCAGTTATTCTGCTATTGATCCCATCTAGAGTAATTTTAATTTCATTTATTGTGTTTTTAATCGATGCTTGATTCATCTTTAGTGCTTCTAGGTCCTTGTTAACTGTTTCTTGCATTTTGTCTCTTCTATTTCCAAGATTTTGGATCATCTTTACTATCATTATTCTGAATTCTTTTTCAGGTAGACTGCCTATTTCCTCTTCATTTGTTAGGTCTGGTGGGTTTTTATCTTGTTCCTTCTCCTGCGGTGTGTTTTTCTGTCTTCTCATTTTGCTTATGTTACTGTGTTTGGGGTCTCCTTTTTGCAGGCTGCAGGTTCGTAGTTCCCGTTGTTTTTGGTGTCTGTCCCCAGTGGCTAAGGTTGGTTCAGTGGGTTGTGTAGGCTTCCTGGTGGAGGGGACTAGTGCCTGTGTTCTGCTGGATGAGGCTGGATCTTGTCTTTCTGGGTGGCAGGTCCACGTCTGGTGGTGTGTTGTGGTCTGTCTGTGGCCTTATTATGGTTTTTAGGCAGCCTCTCTGCTATTGGGTGGGGTTGTGTTCCTGTCTTGCTAGTTGTTTGGCATAGGGTGTCCAGCACTGTAGTTGCTGGTCGTTGAGTGAAGCTGGGTGCTGGTGTTGAGATGGAGATCTCTGGGAGATTTTCTCCATTTGATATTATGTGGAGCTGGGAGGTCTCTTGTGGACCAGTGTCCTGAAGGTGGCTCTCCTACGTCAGAGGCACAGCACTGACTCCTGGCTGCAGCATCAAGAGCCTTTCATCCACACGCCTCAGAATAAAAGAGAGAAAAAGTAGAAAAAAGAATTAGAAGAAGAAGAAAAGAAGAAGAAGAGGAAGGGAGTGGGAGGGGAGAAGAAGAAAGAAAGAAAGAGAAAGGAAGGGAGGAAGGAAGGAAGAAAGGAAGAAAGAAAGAAAGAAAAAAAAAGGAGGGAGGAAGGAGGGAGGGAAGGTAGGAAAGAAGAAAGAGAGGAGATAAAGTAAAATAGAGTATAGTATGATAAAATATAATAAAGTTATTAAAATAAAAAATAATTATTAAAAAATTTTTTAAAAAAAGCAACAGTTGGATAGAACCCTGGGAGAAATGGTGGAAGCAAAGCTATGCAGACAAAATCTCACACAGAAACATACACATACACATTCACAAAAAGAGGGAAAGGGGAAAAAAATCATAAATCTTGCTCTCAAAGTCCACCTCCTCAATTTGGGATGATTCGTTGTCTAAAGCAGGGAAGGAAGGAAAGAAAGAAAGAAAGAAAGAAGATAAAGTAAAATAAAATAAAGATAAAATAAAGTAAAGTTATTAAAATAAAAAATAATTATTAAGAAAAAAAAATTAAAAAAAAACGGACAGATAGAACCCTAGGACAAACGGTGGAAGCAAAGCTGTACAGACAAAGTCTCTCACAGAAGCATACACATACACACTCACAAAAAGAGGAAAATGGGAAAAAAATCATAAATCTTGTTCTCAAAGTTCACCTCCTCAATTTGGGATGATTCGTTGTCTATTCATGTATTCCACAAATGCAGCGTACATCACGTTGATTGTGGAGCTTTAATCTGATGCTTCTGAGACTGCTGGGAGAGATTTCCCTTTCTCTTCTTTATTCTCACAGATCCCGGGTCTCAGCTTTGGATTTGGCCCCACCTCTGTGTGTAGATTGCTGGAGGGCATCTGTTCTTTGCTCAGACAGGACGGGGTTAAAGGAGCAGCCCCTTCGGGGACTCTGGTTTACTCAGGCCTGGGGGAGGGAGGGGTACGGTGTGCGGGGTGAGCCTGCGGCGGCAGAGGCTGTCGTGACGTTGCAGCAGCCGGAGGCGCACTGTGCGCTCTCCTGGGGAAGCTGTCCCTGGATCCTGGGACCCCGGCAGTGGCGGGCTGCACAGGCTCCCCAGAAAGGGGGCGTGGACAGTGACCTGCGCTCGCACACAGGACTCTTGGCGGCGGCGGCAGCAGCCCCAGCATTCCACGCCCATCTCTGGAGTCCGCGCTTTTAGCCGAGGCTCGCGGCCGTCTCTGGAGCTCCTTTAAGCAGCGCTCTTAATCCCCTCTCCTTGCACACCAGGAAACAAAGAGGGAAGAAAAAGTCTCTTGCCTCTTCGGGCGGGTCCAGACTTTTTCCCGGACTCCCTCCCGGCTAGCCATGCTGCAGTAACCCCTTCAGGTTGTGTTCACACTGCCGCCAACCCCAGTCCTCTCCCTGTGCTGGACCGAAGCCCGAGCCTCAGCTCCCAGCCCCACCTGCCCTGGCGGCCGAGCAGACAAGCCTCTGGGGCTGGTGAGTGCCAGTCGGCACTGATCCTCAGTGCGGGAATCTCTCCGCTTTGCCTTCCGCACCCCTGTTTCTGTGCTCTCCTCCGCTACTCCAAAGCTCTCCCCCTCCGCCACCCACAGTCTCCGCCCGCGAAGGGGCTTCCTAGTCTGTGGAAACCTTTCCTCCTTCACGGCTCCCTCCCACTGGTGCAGGCCCCGTCCCTATCCTTTTGTCTCTGTTTATTTTTTCTTTTGCCCTACCCAGGTACGTGGGGAGTTTCTTGCCTTTTGGGGGGTCTGAGGTCTTCTGCCACCATTCAGTAGGTGTTCTGTAGGAGTTGTTCCACGTGTAGATGAATTTCTGGTGTATCCCTGGGGAGGAAGGTGATCTCTGCGTCTTACTCTTCCGCCATCCACATTTAGGTCTTTAATCCATTTTGAGTTTATTTTTGTGTATGGTGTAGGGAGTGTTCTAATTTCATTCTTTTACATGTAGCTGTCCAGTTTTCCCAGCACAATTTATTGAAGAGTATGTCTTTTCGCGATTGTATATTCTTGACTGCTTTATCAAGCATAAGGTGACCATATGTGCATGGGTTTATCTCTGGGCTTTCTATCCTGTTCCATTGATCTCTATTTCTGTTTTTGTGCCAGTACCATACTGTCTTGATTACTGTAGCTTTGTAGTATAGTCTGAAGTCAGGGAGCCTGATTCCTCCAGCTCTGTTTTTTGTTCTCAAGATTGCTTTGGCTATTAGGGGTCTTTTCTGTTTCCATACAAATTGTAAAATTTTTTGTTCTAGTTCTGTGAAAAATGCCATTGGTAGTTTGATAGGGATTGCATTGAATCTGTACATTGCTTTGTGTAGTATAGTCATTTTCACAATGTTGTTTCTTCCAATCCAAGAACATGGTATATCTCTCCATCTATTTGTATCATCTTTAATTTCTTTCATCAGTGTCTTATAGTTTTCTGCATACAGGTCTTTTTTCTCCTTAGGTAGGTTTATTCCTAGGTATTCTATTTATTCTTTTTGTGGCAATGGTAAATGGGAGTGTTTCCTTAATTCCTCTTTCAGATTTTTCATCATTGGTGTATAGGAGTTCAAGAGATTTCTGTGCATTAATTTTGTATCTGGCTACTTTGCCAAATTCATTGATTAGCTCTAGTAGTTTTCTGGTAGCATCTTTCGGATTCTCTATATATAGTATCATGTCATCTGCAAACAGTGACAGCTTTACTTCTTCTTTTCCGATTTGGATTCCTTTTATTTCTTTTTCGTCTCATTGCTGTGACTGCAACTTCCAAAACTATGTTGAATAATAGTGGTGAGAGTGGGCGACCTTGTCTTGTTCCTGACCTTAATGGAAATGGTTTCAGTTGTTCACCCTTGAGAACGGTGTTGGCTCTAGCTTTGTCATACATGCCCTATATTATGTTGAGGTAAGTTCCCTCTATGCCTACTTTCTGGAGGATTTTTTATCATAAATGGATGTTGAATTTCGTTGAAAGCTTTTTCTGCATCTGTTGAGGTGATCACATGGTTTTTATCCTTCAGTTTGTTAGTATGCTGTATCACATTGATTGATCTGCATATATTGAAGAATCCTTGCATTCCTGGGATAAACCCCACTTGATCATCGTGTAAATACTGTTAATGTGCTGTTGGATTCTGTTTGCTATTATTTTGTTGAGATTTTTGCATCTGTGTTCATCAGTAATATAGGCCTATAGTTTTCTTTTTTTGTAACATCTTTCTCTGGTTTGTTATCAGGGTGATGGTGGCCTCGTAGAATGAGTTTGTGAGTGTTCCTCCCTCTGCTATATTTTGGAAGAGTTTGAGAAGGATAGGTGTTAGCTCTTCTCTAAATGTTTAATAGTATTCACCTGTGCAGCCATCTGGTCCTGGGTTTTTGTTTGTTGGAAGATTTTTAATCACAGTCTCAATTTCAGTGCTTGTGATTGGTCTGTTTATATTTTCTGTTTCTTCCTGGTTCAGTCTCAGAAGGTTGTGCTTTTCTAAGTATGTGTCCATTTCTTCCAGGTTGTACATTTTACTGGCATATAGTTGCTTGTAGTAATCTCTCATGATCCTTTGTATTTCTGCAGTGTCAGTCATTACTTCTTTTTCATTTCTAACTGTGTTGGTTTGAGTCATCTCCCTTTTTTTCTTGATGAGTCTGGCAAATGGTGTATCAATTTTGTTTATCTTCTCAAAGAACCAGCTTTTAGTTTTATTGATATTTGTTCTTGTTTCCTTCATTTCTTTTTCATTTATTTCTGATCTGATCTTTATGATTTCTTTCCTTCTACTAACTTTAGGGTTTTTTTGTTCTTCTTTCTCTAATTGCTTTAGATGTAAGGTTAGGTGTTTTGTGGAGATGTTTTTTGTTTCTTGAGGTAGGATTGTATTGCTATAAACTTCCCTCTTAGAACTGCTTTTGCTGCATCTCGTAGGTTTTGTGTCATCGAGTTTTCATTGTCATTCTTTTCTAGGTATTTTTTGATTTCCTCTTTGATTTCTTCAGTGATATCTTGGTTATTTAGTATTGTATTGTTTAGCCTCCATGTGTTTGTATTTTTTACAGGTTTTTTCCTGTAGGAATATTATTTTTTAACAGAATACAATTTTTTCTCCATAAGTTTGCCTCATACAATATAATTGTGACATTGTGTTCTTAAATATGTCCTCATTTATCAGTTCTTATTTTGAGAAATTGCTGTATTCCATGCATTTGTATTTGATGCTAGCTTGTTATTTATTTCATGAAGTTTTTTTTTCTGGCTCTGAATAATATTAGTACCATTTACCAATTTTAGATGGAATTCATACCAATACCTGGAGTCTAATACATTCTAAAATAGCTAAAGCATTAGAAATTTTGGCAGTCAAGCCCCAAAGGTTTTTTCGATCTAAGTCAGCTTAATATGATGATACCTAACTAAAAATGGATTAGTAGAAAAATGTTCTTTTAACTGTATATTCTGTTTCTGCTTTCTTCTTAATCTTTTCTTAAAAAGTAACTGTAACTGGCAATCAGAATGATGGCACCATAAATCAGGCTGCCTCCTCTCCATTTCCAGCTCCAGCTTATCTACTTTTTCTGAGTCAAGCAGCTACTGATGCAAATAGGCAGGTGGGACCTGGAGGGTTTCAGCCAAGACACCTGTTGTGATGCTTTCCCTCTCTGGGACAAACTCAAGCCTGAAACACTGTGGAGGAGCACTTGGAAAGAATTTGAAGGGCAAGTGACTGAGAGAAAAAGACTGCAACTGAGAATCCCATATCCATTCAAATTATTCACCAGTTGTGGCGAAAGAAAGATATTAGCAGTTGGGAAAAAAGTGAGAGAACATGTGTATCTGAATACCCTATCCAAGAAAAATGCTTGTGAAATGAATCAAATATTTTTAAGAGCAAAAATACTTATAAAAGACAAATTACTTTTAAAAGTCTGGCAAATCTAACAATGTGTTTGTCCCCATAGTTGGAAATGATCCCTGTATTTCACCAATAATTTAGGAAGTTATGTTTGTATAGGCAAATGTACTATCTTGGATAGATTTTTTTTTTTTTTTTTTTTTGCGGTATGTGGACCTCTAACTGTTGTGGCCTCTCCCATTGCGGAGCACAGGTTTCGGATGGGCAGGCTCAGCAGCCATGGTTCACGGGCCCAGCCAGTCCATGGCATGTGGGATCTTCCCGGATAGGGGCACGAACCCATGTCCCCTGCATCGGCAGGTGGACTCTCAACCACTGCGCCACCAGGGAAGCCCTTGGATAGATTTTTTTTTAACAGAATCAAAAATCTATCTGTATGCTTTTATATCTGTGAAATTAATTGCTTTGAATTCATGAATATCCTAGTGATGTAGTTAGAAGAATCCTGAGATTTGGAGTCAGAAGGTCTTAATTTCAGCCTGTCATTTACTAGTAAAGGCAAGTTAGTAAACTACTCTTATTCCCTGGTTTTCTTTATCTTTGAAATATGAATCCTGTATTATAGATTGTTAGAGGAATTAATAAAATATAAATACGTCTTAACAGGTGTTTTTATCGTAATCATCAACCATTAAGACTCTTTAGGGACGGTAATCACCATATTTTTTTTTTTTTTTTTTTTCTTTTTGCGGTATGCGGGCCTCTCACTGTTGTGGCCTCTCCCGTTGCGGAGCACAGGCTCCGGATGCGCAGGCCCAGCGGCCATGGCTCACGGGCCCAGCCGCTCCGCGGCATATGGGATCCTCCCAGACCGGGGCACGAACCCGTATCCCCTGCATCGGCAGGCGGACTCTTAACCACTGCGCCACCAGGGAGGCCCCACCATATTTTTAAGACATAGATTTTAACTGGGGGAGAGAGGGAGCTGCTATGGATGGGGTTTTTTGGGTTAAGAGACTTTAACAATATTGTTAATATTTACTGAATATGGGTACTCATCACTTTGTATATTTGTTTTAAATATTTCTTATTTGGTAAAAATAATCTTTTCTTATGAAATATCTATAACTTTCCCATGAAATATCTTAACCAATAAAGTTTCTCACATTTTTCTATCAAACATCACTGCTCACTAGGATACTCTGAAATGTATACTTCATAATTCTGTGCTTGCTTGAGATCTGCTAGTCAGAACATTATTTCCTTCTTGCCATTCTAGTTATGCTATGTTGCACAAAGTATCAATATCATGTTTCTACTGTGTTTGTTAAGTAGATGGCAGAGATCACAGACTGTCTGTTTTGGGATTGAATCTGGCTCTGAGAAGTACTGTTTATTCCACACAATATTTGTCTTTATGGTGACTTAAAGTCTCAGGAAAAAAATCAAGAAGTTTTATTACCCTTGATTTGCATTTCTGCATGACAACAGTGAGTTGGTGCTGAGTACCAGCTGCTTTCTTTAGCTGGGCCATGTGCTCCACAGTTCTGCACACTCACTATGCTCCCTAATACTGATGTCAAATGTCATTCGCCTTTCATCATTATAAATGTTCGTGTTAATTGCTTGACAGTTTCCTTTATAACTGTTAGAGAGATCATATTCAGTAGATGTCACAGTCTTCTGTTGATATTTTGCTATGATATTTTAATTTGATGTCACATTTTTAATATTGATAACTTTATAAAGCACACTTACATTTTTTTCTACAAACATATGACATAAAATATCCTTTTTGTTTGTCAACTCCTACTTCTCTCATATCCAATCAGTCCTTTCATGTTACCAATTAAATGTTTCTCAAATCTAGTTCTTCCTGTCCAGCCTTACTGCTACTGCTCCTCCCCAGGCCCTCATCATCTCTCATCTGGAGTTCTTTAATTGCTCCCTAACTGAGCTCCTTGCCTTCTGTCACATCTTTGCAGTTCATCCTCAAGTATATTGCTAGAATGATGTGTCAGAGTGCAGATCTCATTTCGTCACCCCACTATTTCAAATTCTTCCAGGTCTCTCCGTCTTATATGTCAGGGGTCAACGTCTTTTCCTTAAAGATCTACATAGTAAATATTTTAGACTTTGCTGGCCATAAGAGCCCTGCCGCAAATAGTTGACTCTGCTGTTGTTGAGTTGAGCACAAAAGCAACCATGGACAATATATAAACCAACGGGCATGGCTATGTTCCAATAAAACTTATTTACAAAACCAGGTTTAGGTCATAGTTTGTTAATCCCTCTTCTATGATATAAAAGGCTAGCCCTGTCTTCTTTCCTGTCTCATCTACCACTCTCCTATCCTGTTTCTTACAGTTTCTTCAGAAGCGCCATTCAAATTCTTACACTTTTCTGAGCACAACATCTTCTTTCCGTATCCAATTATATAATTCTTTTCATTCAGGCTGTTTTTTCACAAATAGCAAAACATTCAAATATATCTTGTAAAATGTTAATTCTCAAATGATGGTATCGTATATAAACATGAGATTATTTAGTCACTTACTGACATCTTAAGAAATGTAAAGTCTTAAGTATTAAAAACAGTTTTTAACAAGTCTTTCATAAAGACATTAACCTTGATACAATCCATCTTATAGTTTGGATACCATCAACATATTATCCAAAAATCTCAGAATAAGGTCACTGATAGGAAAGTAGTTTCAACATTATCAACTGTATTGAATCAAAGTTCATTGAGAGAATAATTTTAGGACAGTTAGTAGGAATTGAAAGCAGTAACTCACATTGTGTCCTATCTTTATCACAATTGCTCCTTTCAAATACCGTAAGGAAAGCAGAAAATATTTGGTTTTAGGATATAATTTGCCTGAGGTATTGGACTTTAAGTTGCTATTTAAATTATAATAGGTCATTTTGCATGTTTCCATATGCAAAGAAACAACACAACTTGAGAGTATGTTGTTAAATGTGTGGGGTTTGCCTCCTTATTAAATTACATGTATTTAGGCTGTTGCTGACTGGTACATGTTGGATAACAAATAAAAGCTATTGCAGTAAAAAAAGAAAAAGAAAAAGGAAGAACTTCATTCTTGAATCATAATAATGAAAAGTGTGATTTGATTACTAGGGTGAGAGAGTAGATTGGTAGAGCTGCTGTGATGGAATTTTGTTAAGATGTGGGTGGATATTAATACTGATTATGACAAAGTTCTCTAAATTTTCTGATACTCACATAATAATGCATTAATTTAAAGCTCTGTTAAAACTGCCTTGTAAGTGTCTTTTATGGTTTATTTTTAGCCACCAGCTGAACAGGCCAAAGCAAGACTACAACTGGTTCTTGAAGCTGCTGGTAAGTATTAATAATTAACTTTATTTAAATGAAAATATGTGAAATAAATCCTAGCATGCTTACAAATGGGTCAAAGAGCAAAACACCTATTTTCATATAGCCTCACAAATTTGTGAGATCTTTGTATGGCCAAATATTTATTGCTATAGTATGATGTTAAAAGGTCATTCTTTACCTTCTTATTTATAAAACTGGCTTCGATTTTAGTTTTAATTTTGATGAAGTCCAGTTTATTGATTTTTGTCTTTTACGGACTGTGCTTTTAGTGGCATGTTTAAGAAGAATTTTATACTTTTACGTTTTATATTTGAGGCTGTGATCATTTTGATTTAATATTTATATAAGGTGTGATTTTTAGATCAAGGTTTTGCTCTAAAGGAAATGAGATAAATGTTTAATAATTCTTCCAGTTACATTAGACTAACTCATTGGACTATTCGTCTGGATACCATCTAATCTTAAAAATCTGTATGTTTTAATATCTCAATTGTACAATAATTCTTTCTTTGATTTTAGATTATAATACCCAGATTCATGTACACATTAGATACTTTACTTTTTAAAAAATATAAGAGATACATGTTATCTTTTCCAAGGACCGATATTTTACTCTGAATCTTAATGTGGTTTTTAAAAATATATGTTGGGCTTCCCTGGTGGCACAGTGGTTAAGAGTCTGCCTGCCGATGCAGGGAACACGGGTTTGTGCCCCAGTCCGGGAAGATCCCACATGCTGAGGAGCGGTTAGGCCCGTGAGCCATGGCCGCTGAGCCTGCACGTCCAGAGCCTGTGCACCGCAATGGGAGAGGCCACAACAGTGAGAGGCCCACGTACCACAAAAATAAATAAATAAATAAATAAATAAAAATATATGTTACATTCAAATAATAAGTTAGCAAGATCAAGCATGAGGTAGGGTTAGAATAATATTACCAAAGGACTACATGTTTCTTAAAATTATTTACTTTTTAAGCATCTGTAAAGAGTTCATAATTTCCAACTGGAAAATGAGAATTCTATTTTGACGTCAAAAGTAGTCTCAGGGCTTCCCTGGTGGCGCAGTGGTTGAGAGTCCGCCTGACGATGCAGGGGACACGGGTTCGTGCCCCAGTCCGGGAAGATCCCACATGCCGCAGAGCGGCTGGGCCCGTGAGCCATGGCCGCTGGGCCTGCGCGTCCGGAGCCTGTGCTCTGCAGCGGGAGAGGCCACAGTAGTGAGAGGCCCGCGTACCACAAAAAAAAAAAAAGAGTAATCTCAGACTACCAAATGATAGTAGTTATATTTTTAATATTCATTTCAAAAATACATGTATGCATATTAATTCAAGGATTTATTACATTAGCTCCTTTTATTCCTACCCAACATGTCTACAGTCTAAAGATTGGGAACACCAGTATAAATGATATACTAGCTTCATAAGTCACTAATTGAAGTAACCGTATAAAAATTAATATTTTGACTGTGAATCTCTATACCACTTCATATTACTTTAAAAGTCATTTATCTTTATGTATTGATCTTACTCATTTTATTTTTACATAGAAAACGTGATATACTAAAATTTTGCTTACTATTAGGTTTTTCAAATTTTGACTCTCCAATAAATATACTATAGGATAAAGCTAGTTAATACGATTCTCTGTTATTTATATAATATATATTCATTCTTTAGTGGCATTTTGCTTAGAAGAAATATTTCCAGGTTCATTACCTGAGTACTGACAAACTCTTGCTTTAAAGGAAAATATTTATGGTGCTTAGTCCAGAAAATATTTGTTTCTGTTAATGCAACTATAAAGAATTGTATTTCATAGTTTTATACAGTTTTCTTTACCTTTAAAAAAAATTTTTAACATCTTTATGGAGTATAATTGCTTTACAATGATGTGTTAGTTTATGCTTTATAACAAAGTGAATCAGCTATACATATACATATATCCCCATATCTCCTCCCTCTTGCGTCTCCCTCCCACCCTCCCTATCCCACCCCTCTAGGTGGTCACAAAAAGCATATTATAAAACAGATCTGACAGTGCAGACCTCAGTGTATAACTTGCTTATATTGGTCCCAGCTGTCACTCCTCATGTTTTAATTTAACATTCTAAATTCTATTAAGGATAAATAAGGAGGTTCTGTGAATTTGACAAACATTCAAAATATTATGACAGTTTTCAAATTAAAAAACTTAACATTGCCCCCCATAAGCAAAGGACAGACCTTAGCTAGATGTAGGATTATTTATTTAATCATTTTCTTCTTATTGAACATTTACATTGTCTCTAGCTTTTCCCTCTTATCCATAATACTGTTATGTACATCCTGTTACAAATAGTGTTTTTCATAATTTAGCTTACTTTCTTGGAATTGATTACTATAGAAATGAGTTTATGAGATTAGAGGGTGTTAATATGTAGAGTGGCTTTTTATAAATTCTTGCTAAATTGTTTTACAAAAGGATTTTGTTGTAACCATTGTCACTGGTTAAGAAACCATTTTAACCAGATTTTGCTTTTTGATGCCATTTCCATGACTATATTGCTTTAAAACATGAAATAACATATTACACCCCTTTGAAAAACATATATTACTGTTATTAATGAGAACCTGTGGCCTTGGAGAGGAGAAGCAGGTAGATGGATATAGGGGAGCGCTAAGCAAATATAGAACTTATTGTCAAGGTTCTGGATCTCTGTTTCAGTGATGAATCAATGTATTCATTGTATTATTAAAAATAAACAAACAAGCAAAATAAAGTAGGGGGGAATAAGAACTTGAGCTCAGTCTGGTAAGGCTCATGGATAAAGTCTAGCCTTGTCCTAAGATTGAGGTGGCTGGATAGGAAGGCCTGGTAGTTCCCATTCTGTCTCATTGGAGTTTACTTGAGTTCTCAGGGAAAACACCCTCAGCTTTGGGGCCTTAAAATTGGGTATAGGGAAGAACTTAAGGCTGTATGCTAGATTCTTGAGCCAGGATTTATTTCAGCCTTATAGTTACCATAATCTGGTAGATGGGGTTCATATGTAGAAATCTTGCTGAGAGACTTAGTCTTTTACTCTAATTGTGGGTCCCAGAAGAAAGTTTTATATATTACCATTGCATTGTTATTGATTTATTAGTGAATGTTAATAATGGCCTTGGTTTGGAATTAAAATATATTTAATAACTTTGGCAATAATTACTAGTGGTATGATTTTGAAAGACATATGTATGAGTAAAATACATTAAGCAAAATGTAACCATGTACCTTGAATTTGAAGTCAGAGATTTTATTGTATTTGTTATGATCATATTTGGTATATACTAAACTGTTAACATTTTTATATTTTGCTGTGCTAAATCTTCAGATTTAGATAGAATCTTTTTTCATGTTCATTGCCAAAATGCAATTGAAATGAAGTTTCATGTCTCTTGTTTAACTTTTAATTTGAAGGTGATGTGAAGTTAAGGTTACATCTAAGATGTTTTGTTTTTTCCAAATGCAGGAGGACTCAAGCTTGTAAAACTATATAAATTTGTAAGATTGAATCTTTAAGTTATCAATATAACTTCAGGTAATGATTTACTTTATGATATTGAGTAAATCCAATTAAAAATCCTCTTGGCCATGACTTCCTTCTTTTCATTTAAAAAATACTTTTACCATTCTCACATTCATTAAGATTCAAAACCTTGAAATGTTTATCTTTGACTTCTTTATAGGCAGTCATTCACCTAGAATTAATGACTTATTTTGAAATATTTTTTATAGTTATCCCTCTGTTATCTTTCCCGCTGCCAACTCCTTTGTCTGGATACCAAACAATCCACCCAAAGGTTAATCCATTACCTCCTAGTTGGTCTTTTGCTTCAATTCTGTCTCTTCTCCAGAGAGAGGGTGGTGAATAGTGGAAGGGTTCTAAGCCTGCTTCCACTGCTCACTCATTCTGTGACCTTCAGTAGTTTGATGTTTATTGTTTAGCCAAAACTTTTTTTTTAAATGGAATATGGCAGATGTGTGTATTTTCTAGTTTACTGTAGTTCTTTACTTTTTAAAAGTGATTTATTGAGGTGAAATTCACATAAGACAAAATAAAACATAACTGTTTAAAGTGACAATTCAGTGGCATTAAATACATCCACAAAGCTATATAACCACCACCTCTATCTAGTTTAAAAACATTTCCAAAGTAAAACCTATTACCTATTAGGCAATTTCTTTCCCTTCACCTTACCCTCAGCTCCTGGCAGCTACAACCATCAACCTGCCCTCTATCTCTATGGATTTATCTATTCTGCATATTTCATATAAATGGAATCATACACTGTGTGACCTTGTGTGTCTAGCCTCTTTCATTTAGCATGTTTTGGAGGTATAGCCATGTTGTAGCCTGTGTCAGTATTTTATTCCTTTTTATGGCTGAATAATATTCCACATAATACATTCCACATAATATATTTGTACTGTGTATATAATATATACATAATATAATATTTATTAATATATACATAATATATACATAATATAATATATACATGATAATACATTATATATACATTATGTATATATATACATAATGTATATATACATTCAGCCATAGAATATATTCTGTGGAATATTATTATATTCCACAGAATACATTCTATGGCTGAATGTATATATATATATATATATATATGTGTGTGTGTGTGTGTGTATCTGTGTGTGTGTGTGTGTTTACACACACACCATTTGTTTATCCATTCATCTATTGATGGAAATTTGGGGGTTTTTCCACCTTTTGGCTATTGTGAACAGTGTAGCTTTGAACATGCATATATATATATGTACTTGTTTGAGTAACCATTTGTAATTTTGAGGGGTATACACCTAGGAGTATAATTATGGGGTCATTTGGTAAATTCTTTGTTTAACTTTTTGTAAAACCACCAAATTTTTCCACAGCGGCTAAACCATATTACATTCCCACCAGCAGTATAAAAGTATAGCCCCCTATTGTCTCAACTAGACCATGTTGCATATTTAAGTTACCTATTTGACAGTATCAATATTTAGGTTTTGAGGATTTCCCTGCACCATTATTTCCTGGTCTGTAAGGGGAGAAGATGATGATTACCTTATAGGATTGTTGTGAAGATAAATATTATAAGTGAAGTATCTAGCCCAGAGTCTGGCAGATGGTAGCCACCAGAAAATTTTTATTTCCATATTGCTTCTGGTGAGTACCATTGCTAGATGATTCTTTCTCACCCACCACTTGGTCATGCTGCTCCTTTGCTCAAAATTATTCACTGTCTCTAGATTGCTTACAAGATCAATTTTACACTTCTGTGCTTAAGGTTCCAAGGTTCTGTATGGTGGATTCACAGACTTTTCTAACTTTTCTCCTTAGAATTCATTTTTATACTTCTTCTCATTATACTTTGAGTTACTCATATTCTTTTCTACCTGGGAATTTTTGCTTGTGATTTTTTTCTCCTCTAGAAATGTCTTTCTCCTTCCTCTTTCTCTCTCTACACACTTCAATATGCATCTCAAATAACATTTCCACGTGATTTCTCTGACCATTACAGCATGTAATCTTTCTGTTCTCCTTTGAATTCTTTTTCTTTTTTTCTATGTACACCATTCATGTTGGTATTTACTCACATACTGCTGATATTAATATTTGTTTCATGAGTGTTGGGCCTGTTTTCCCAATGAAATAATAAATGGCTGAAGGTCAGGAACCATACCTAAAACTTCTGGATCTTTCCCAGGAGTTTTAATAGCGCCTGTAGTGAGTGTCACTATGCCAAATAGAATTCCAGCTATTAATCTTTGGTGAGTAAGTCACTGTGAAATAATGTTCTGGGTAACTGAAAATTAAGCCTTTGGATGCTGGTGTGCTCATTTAAACCACTCTTTGGTGGATTTTAAATAAATATATTGAAAAGTTCCCTGCTTCAAAAGTAGAAGGTACATGGCAATAATCTAACTTTTTAATCTTAAACTTGAAGGTAGTACATGACAGAAGAGATTACAAAATGTGATTATCACACAGGAGGAAGAAGGAAGATAATGAGTTTACTTAAAGACTCGTCTCCATCACTTTTGCTGTCACTGTTGTTTGACTTGTTAGCATCATTCCACACATTAGTTGATTTTCCACAAAAACACAATGTCATCTTGTGCTCCATATGCTCATAGGTCTGAAGAAGAATTTAGAGGAGAGATTTTTCCAAAACATAAATATTTTTCATCACCGTGAAAACATGACACTTCTCAGAACATAGTTTCAAGACATAATTTTCTCTAAAAATCTCCTTAATATTTTACTTTTAATAGAATTATTGACACCTGCAACCTTTAAAATTATATCTCTAATGTTATAAGAGAAATAGAAGTTTCTTTAATGCATGTATGGTAAATCCCCTTTATCATAAAATTTCTGTGTAATATTTCATTTTCTAAATAATATCTATAACACTTTTTATTGTGCTTTATAGTTTTCAAAGCATTTTCATAAATCTTTTATCATTTGACTCACATCACTGCATGGAGAGCTAATTAACTCCATTTTACAAATATCCCGAAAGCTTAAATGACTTGTAAAAGATCACCTACCTAGTAAGTGGGAAAACCAGGACTCAAATCCAGTGATTTCTGGACTCCTGAGCTATTTCTATCCATAGGTTAAATCCCTGAGTTACATTGAGCAGAAAGAAGGGTGATAGAAAACATTACCAAATACATGTCTTGTTTTGTTAGGCATAATGCTACAATTACCTTATAAGAAAATGATTTCTATCCTCAAGCAAGCCTTTGATTCTGAAATGAGTTGTTTTTAATTGATAATACAAAAGGATTAAAGTTTTATTCAGAATAAAAGTTCTTTTCCTTAACTATTAGGGTGCTCATTGTAGCTATATTTCTGAGAACTTTGAAAAATCTAGGGTACTGTTCTGTGATTACCAGTGTTTTCTTCTTGACCCCAACTATAGGCATGCATTTCAGTGACCTTTGCTGGGATAGAAGCTAATTAAGTATTGTAAAACACAGAAGAGTTACACACGTAAGAACACTATATCGAGGAAAGGAGCTGTTTTTGGGAATAAGCCGTAAGCGCCTCACTCCATCCCAATTATTCTGCAGCATGTTAAACTTGGATTTTCTTCTCTTAGTTACCCATTAAGTACCTGGAAGCCAAGTCCTAACCCTTTCTCTTCATAGCCATCTAATCTTGTTAAGTCCCAGTACTTCTCTGAAGTCCAGTCTAGCTTCAAATATTTGTAGTTCAGAGAATTACAAATGAAATTGCCATGATAATGTTGTACTGTTTCTGGGGAGCATAGAAAGCCATTCTGCAGCCCTGATTTAACATCGACAGAGGTTTTGCTCCATAGGCTTCTGACCACTGATCTCTGGCTCCAAGAAATAGGTTGATTTATTGTGAGAGAGGCTTTCATGTAGGGCAAACCTAAAAAAACAGAGCAAGTGATTAAAAAGTTAACTTCTATTTCATATAAATAAATAGTTTTCAGACTTCTTTTTTCCCCATGTAGGCTTCTGCTTGATTGTGTGTTGGTTAGTCTAGATTCATATCCGTCTTCGTTCACGAACTTTGTGGGCTTGAGCAGATCACTTCCCCTTTGTTCTTCTTTAGTTTCCTCATCTATAAAACGGAGATATTAATAGTACATAACTAATGGGGTTGTTATGGACTTTAAGTGCATTAACATTTGTAGAACACTTAGAATAGTACCTGGTACATAGTAAGCATTCAGTAAATGTTT
This sequence comes from Mesoplodon densirostris, assembly GCF_025265405.1. Classification (NCBI taxonomy): domain Eukaryota; kingdom Metazoa; phylum Chordata; class Mammalia; order Artiodactyla; family Ziphiidae; genus Mesoplodon; species Mesoplodon densirostris. The sequence goes on from NC_082665.1 coordinate 83,004,039, forward strand.
GCAATTAGTATGAAAAGCAATAGAGTATGGTGATCAAGTTCTGAAGTCAGATGGCCTGGGTGCTATCCCCAGATCCATTATTTACTGACAAAACCATGGGAAAATTGTTAAACCTTGCTCAACCTCAGTTTTTTCATTTATGAAATGGGAATGAGAATATATACCTTTAGAGTTTTAATGAAAACTAAATAAATTAACGTAATAAAGTTTTTAGAACAGCACCTAACATATAACTGAGCGTTCTATAAACATTAGCCAGGAGGAGTGGAAGTAGTTTTTTATGGCATCACCAGAGTGGCTTTATGAGGTAATAAAAGAAGAGATATTGAACCAAACATCCTCCTTATACCACCATACATATACAGTTAAAAGAAGTTATCAAGAATTAAGAATTCTTGTGTTTTTTAAAAGAAACAAATGTATACAACCTTAAATAGTTTCGTTGACTTGGGCATTGGTTAAAACCTTTTTTTCATCAAATGTGGTTTCTGCAAAACCACATGCTTTCTGCAAAACCACATTTCTTCAGAAATTCTACATAAAATTTAATACCTTTAATGCAAAATCAAATTGATAATGTTAATTTAACTTCCAGTTTCCAATAATGAGCTTGATTTTGCACTTTGTGTTAATCCAAAAAGATAAACTAGTGCTTCCTAAAGAGAACTATTAAGTAAATTACTTTTAGAAAATATAAGTTATTTGTTTTAGCATCAGTTACACATTTATATTTGAATGACTATTATTTATCCCCAATAATATTTAGTAAGAAGAAAGCTATCGGTTAGAGTCTAACAATATCACAGCAACTTGCCATGTTTGAGCAGATGTTAAGCAGACAGTAGTTGAATGTTAATTTTGAGAGGGTGGTATGTTTAAGCCTAGCTGAAGTATGTTGCATGTGGGCTTTCTAGACTTGAGTACAATGCTGGCTCTCTGGGGAGAATTTTAAAGCTAAACCTCTTTCTTTTGGGTCCTCTATATGGACTCTCTCAAGTCAGTATAAAGCAGATCATCCCTAGGCTAAAGCCCTTCAGCTTTTGTTATTGGGCTCTGTAGACCTGTAATTAGGCCTCCTGGCAGGCCTTGCAGGCCAGTTAATGGTCATATGGAGTTTCTGTGAGGCAGACTGGCTTTGTATAAATCCTGGGTAGGAATATGTTTATGGGTCACTTCCTACCAGGACCATGCTTTGTCCTTATGCCCTGCGGGCTGACAGGGAGCAGGTTCCCTTGACCATGGACTGTTCAGTTTGCAACTCAAAATCTACTCTGCTAATCCCCAGTGTAAACAGAGGATTTAGAAGGGCTTCTGTCACTTACAGTTGCCAATTCACTTGGGTGTCTGTGAATTTATTTTTCCCCAGAACTCATTATTGAAAGACTGACAAATGTATAAGATTTGGATGTTTGCTTTATCAAGTACGCAGTTTCTTTTTCAGTGGTTTTATAATCATTGTAAATAATTTATCTAACACAGAATTATGTAATGAAGTTTTTTAAAATTAAGTACCCTTTAATATTTAATTTAAGCCATTAAAAAATTTGAGAAACAACCACACTTTTCCTATAAGGGAAATTATAGGTCTGTTTTTATGATAAGAGTAAATAACATTATGTACAGAAATTTACCAAAAAGTGATTAATACAGATTTCAGATAAGTCAAAGAAATAATTAATTCAGAACTCTTCTATACTATACATTTTATGTTAAGTAAAAATTCCATTTTAGTTCCATTTAAGTTCCGTGTGTAACTGAGAGCTTTTGAAAGGAGGAATATCAGATCAGTATATAAAATGCTCAATAGGTATGCATTTCATGAAGTATTTAAAATAATAAGAGTACCATTTATTGAGCATCTACTATGTGGCAAGCATGTTTATACATTTTCACATATTATAAATATTTTTAATGTATGATCCATGTTTCCTAGCCAAGCAAAATGTTTGGATTTTAAGAAAGTCATAATTGAGATTTCTTTTGTTTTTCCACTTTAGTTAATCTTTTTTTTCTTTTTTTTTTTTTCTGTTTGCTTGGATTATATGAAGGTTTGATTCTAAAATGTGTAAGTTCTGAGTGTGATCTGAAAAGAACTGTCACCTGTCTTCCTGTGAGCCAATTTTTCTTTTAGGGGGAAATCAAATGATGAATACTTTCCCAGGTCTCATCTAGTAAATCAGTGCTCAGTATTTTGCATTTTGTGATGTAAAAATGGTTCATGACAGATGTGGCTGAAAAGACCACATACGTAGACTGTATGATTTTAGTCTGGTGGAACTAATAGGATCACTCATTACATTTTAGACCCTGGGGTTTCTTTTTTCTTTCATTAAAAAAAAAAAAAAAAAAAAACCTGTTTAAATAGAGTGGTCCTTTTTGTGTGTGAGTACAGCATCTTCCCTTAAATTTATAAAGAGTTGATGATAACAAATCAACAAATAACTCTCTCTTCCAAAAAATTATTTAAATAATATTTATTTAATGTTAACTGTTATTTTTAATTGTCCTATCCCATAAAAATTAAGATTTTGTTCTATTTTTATAAAGGATTTCTTTGAATTTTATATAGCAAAACTAAAAAATGCATTCCTTAGAGAATCCAAGACCTGTGAATTAAACAGTAATATATTAGAAATAAATTTTGAAAATATTGAAATAATTAATGACAACAAAAAGACATTATACGGTAGGAATTCTTGGTGTTCACTTACAACTGGGAGAATCATAGCATAGTCTGCTTTTCTTTTTAGTGTACACAGTATATTTACTTGAAGTAGAAATATATTTGTGTTCTATTTTGGAATTCAAAAAATGGTGGCTCCTGAAGAATGTAAAGGATCTGATCTTATTTAAGTTTGACCAAAAGTTCATGTTTACATTCATTGAAAAATACCCCGTGTGATTTATATCAAAATGCTAATAGCAATTATTGTTTCTGCGTGGTGAGATTTCAGGTTTTTAAAAAAATAATTTTGGCTTGTCTTCATTTTCCAATTGTTTTGAAGTTATGAACAGAACCTAAAGAGATACAGAAAAGGTTTAATTTAAACACGGTAAAATTCCCCAATAATTAGTGTGAAATTTGATAAGTTGTGACAAATGTATACAGTTGTGTAACCACCACCAAAATTTTTGATAAAGGACATTTATATTTCTCCAAAAAGTTCCTTTTACTCCTTTGAAGTCAATTCTCTCCTCTTGGACCTTAGCAACCACTAATCTGCTTTATGTCACTATGGTTTTGTTGTTTTCGAAATGCCATATAAATGGAATCATACGGTGTGTAGACTTTTGTGTCAGTAGTCTTTCACTTGGCATAATGCTTTTTAGATTTGTACACATTGTTGTGAGCATCAATTCTTTTTACTGCTGAGTAGTATTCCACTGTATGTCTATACCAGTTTGTTTATTCGTTTAACACTTGGTGGACAGGTGGGTTGTTTCCAGTTTATGGTTTTTGCGAGTAAAACTTATATGAACATTTGAGTACAAGTTTGTGTGAACACATAGTTTCATTTCTCTTGAGTAAATACTTAGGAATGGGATTCCTTGGTTATATAGTAAGTATAGGCTTAACTTTAATCCCAAACGATTTTCCAAAGTGCTGTACCATTCTGTGTTTCCACAGCAAATTATGGAAGTCTCGTTTGTTCCCCATCCTTGACATCACTTTGATGTTGTTGGTTTTTTTCTAATTTCAGCCATTCTGTTAAATGTGTTGTGTTTCATTCGACTTTAATGTGCACTCCTATGATGACTAATGAGGTTGGGCATCTTTCATGAAATCATTTGTCACCTGTATACTTTTGTGAAGTATCTGCTCATATCTGTTGCCCATTTTTAAAAGGAATTGTTTGTATTATTGACTTGTATAGTTATTTATATATTCTGAATACAAGTCAGATGTATAATTTATAAATATTTTCTCCTTGTCTATGCCTTGGCTATTTTCTAAACAATATTTTGGGGTTTTTTTAAAATAAAGATTTACATACAGTAAAATATACCCTTTTTTGGGACAGTTCTTTGATTTTGACAAATGCAAACTGTATAATAGCTTTGTATAATAGCACCCGGAATCAAGATGTTGAACAATTCTATCATCTCGTAAAATATCCCCATTCCCCTTTGTTGTGAACCCCTCCCCCCGGCTAACTCCTGGAAACTGATCTGTTTTTTGTCCCTACAGTCTTGACTTTTCTAATACGTCATATAAATATAACAGTATAATAAGTAGCTTTTTGAGTTTGGTTTCTTTGACCTAGCATAATGCTTTTAAGATTTATCCATGCTGTGGCATGTATCAGTAGTTTATTCCTTTTTTATTACTGCATAGTATTCCACTGTATGGGTTAATTAATTGAAGGATGTTTAAGTTCTTTCCAGTTTGGGACAATTATGAATTAAACCATTACAACATTTTCAAATAGGATTTTGTGTGAATATAAGTTTTTGTTTCATTTGGGTAAATACTCAGGACTGGGATTGCTGGATAATTTGATAATTTTATGTTTAACTTTATGAGAGACTACAAATAGTTTTCCGAGTGGCTGGACCATTTTTTGTGTGTGTGTGTGTGCGGTACACGGGCCTCTCACTGTTGTGGCCTCTCCCATTGCGGAGCATAGGCTCTGGACGCGCAGGCTCACGGGCCCGGCCGCTCCGCGTGCATGTGGGATCCTCCCGGACTGGGGCACGAACTTGCGTCCCCTGCATCAGCAGGCGGACTCTCAACCACTGAGCCACCAGGGAAGCCCCTGGCTGGACCATTTTTGCACTTAGGAAGCAATGTGTGAGAAATCCAGTTGTTCCACATCCTTGTCAGTATTTGGTATTATTAGTTTTGGTGTTTAGAGCTGTCTCTTTGTGGTTTTAATCTGAATATCCCTCATGATGAATGTTGTTGAGTGGCTCTTCATGTGCTTATTTGCCATCGTAGGTCCTCTTTTCCCTTTTTAAAAAATTGAGTTATTTGTTTTTCAGTTGCTGAGTTTTGAGAATTAAGTAAGCTCCTGATAAAATTTCTTTATCAGATATGTCATTTGCACATATTTTTCACATTCTCTTACTAGTGTCTTTTGAAGGGTAGAAGTTCTTAATGTGTTGAAGTCCAATTTATCAGTTTTTTTTATGTATTGTGCTTTTAGTGTCATATCTAAGAAATTTTTGCCTAACTGAAGAACACAAAGATTTGCTTTTATGTTTTCTTCTAGAATTTTCATAGTTTAGATTTTACATTTAGATCTATAATACATTTTAAATTAATTTTTGTATTAATAGAAGTATGGGTTGAGGTTCTTTTCTTTGCATATGGATATCTAATGGTCCCAGTAACATTTGTTGAAAAGATAGTTTCCCTCCACTGAATTGTCTTTGTACCTTTGTAAAGTATGAATTGACCACATATGACTAGATCTGTTTTGGAGTCTATTCTATTCCATTGATCTATATGTCTATCCATCCTTTTGCCAATACCACATTTCCATGATTACTGTAACTCTATGATAAGTCTTGAAATGTGGACTTCACATCAGTTTGGAGAGAATTGACATCTTAACAGTATTGAATCTTCCACCCATGAAAATAGTATAATTCTGTACCTCCAGTTCTTTGATTTCTTTCATCAGAGTTTTGTAGTTTTTGGCATATAGATCTTGTATGTGTTCTGTTAGATTTATTCCTAAAGCATTTTATGTTTTGGGGTGCCATTGTGAACATAAGATTTTTTATGTGTCAATTTCTAGTTGTTCATTGATAGTATATAAAATACAGTTCCATTTTGAGTATTAAATTTATATCCTATAATTTTGTTGAACTAAGAGGGTTTTTTTAATATTCTTTAAATTTTCTACATGGACAATCATGTCATCTGTGAATAGAGCAAGTTTTTTTTTTTTCCTTTCATATCTGAGTGCCTTTTCTTTCTTATTCTTGATTTATTATTTTAGCTAGAACCTCCAAGCAGAATTTTGAATAGAAGTGGTGAGAGTGGCTATCCTTCATTTGCTCCTGATCTTAGGTAGAGAGTATTCAGTCTTTTACCATTAAGCAAGATGTTAACTGTAGAATAGATGCCCTTTTTAGGTTGAGGAATTTTTCTTCTATTCCTAGTTTGCTTTGAGTTTTTATCGGGAATGAGTGTTTAATTTTGTCACATGCCTTTTCTGCATTTATTGAGATGATCATATGTGTTTCCTTTCTTAGTATTGATATGTTGAATTTCATTGGTTGATTTCAGATGTTAAACGGATCTTATTTAGATTCCTGGGAGAAACACCACTTGGACATGATGTACTTCTTTTTATATACTATACTGTTGTGCTAGATTTTCTGAAATTTTATATTGTATATATTATAGCTTGTATTCATAGCAATTATAAATACTTCATTAGAATTATTTACATGCATGATTCCTTCAGTTAAGTGATAAGCCCCTCTAGGTAAGGGCTGTCAACTTTGTTTTTTCCAGTAACTAACGCAATACCCTGGTGTTAGAAGCCTTTGTTTATTAATAGTTGGTTGGATGAATGAATGCTGTCACTGGTAGCCTGAGTAAATGTGCATTTATATGCCATTGAAGTTAAATCTTAAACTGTGAGTTAAAAATAAGCTTGGAGGGCCTCCCTGGTGGCGCAAGTGGTTGAGAGTCCGCCTGCCGATGCAGGGGATACGGGTTCGTGCCCCGGTCTGGGAGGATCCCATATGCCGCGGAGCGGCTGGGCCCGTGAGCCATGGCCGCTGAGCCTGCGCGTCCGGAGCCTGTGCTCCGCAACGGGGGAGGCCACAACAGTGAGAGGCCCGCATACCGCAAAAAAAAAAAAAAAAAAAAAAAAAGCTTGGATTCTTTTTCTTCCAGGAAGTGGTATGTTGTTACATAGTAATTTCTCTAATATTTTCCAGTAAGCAGTGCTCTTTGCTCATTGTTTGCCATTGTTCTGGGAACAATAATAGAGGATATATCTCTAACACTTTATGGTTACCATTTCCATGTTCTTATAAGAAAACACTGAAGCAACATCATTGTATGCACATTGATAATACTGTTTCATGCCTTGTGAATATAGGGGAAATAGGTTGGTTATCACAGTACTCAAATGGATTGGGTATTTTACTCTTTGGTTGTGAATGAGTGGGGATACATATTATCTGTGCAGCTCATCTCAATTGCTCCTATTTATACGTGATGCAATTCACAAACTATCCCAAACCAGTGAGGTTGACTTTTCATATGGGGCTATCATTTAACTTAGAATTTGTAGCTGAGTAGATTTACACAAGAAGAGAGATAGTGTGACAAAAGAAAATGGGAGGAGAGGAGAGAAAATCTGGGATATCCTGCTGTGTTTTTTCTCCCTATCCCTCATCCATAAATCAGAAAGGAAAACTCATCTCCAGATAGCTGAACCTGTGGTTTTTAACCAAGTAAAATATACAAATTTTCCTCTCTAGCAAATCCTGATATAGAAAGGATTAATCAGACTTTGATGGGAAATTTATACCATGCAAAATCTTCCAGGCTAGTGCTGGGGAGAAAGAAAACGTTCCTTTACCCTCTTAGGTTTTTCTGTGTGGTCTAAGAATTAAATTGACATGAGGCAGATTTTTAAATTTCGTTTGTACGAGAAGGTCAGAGACCCCACATACACGAGAGGTTCAAAGACAGAAAGGTAAAAGGCATATGTGCCGTCCTGAGTTAAGGAATGGGTTAGGGGCCTGAAGCGTCCAAGCATAGGAGGGTCACTCACAGGACAATAAGAAGACGAGCAGATATTTGGTAATGAAATGTTTGCCCTACCATATAGATGGCACCACTTAGATAAAATTTATCTGCTGTAACAACTCTTTTCTGGGAAATATCCCCAATATATATTCTTCTAGGTATTTAAGGGAGGGGCAGTAGTTTCTCCTGAACTCCAGGGCCTTGATTGCCTTTAGCTCAAAGTAATCCTCATGTAAAAGGGGAGGCTAATTCTGAACCTCTACACTAGCTTTCCCTACTTCTATGTAATACATCATCTAAACAAAATTTAATCACATATTATCTAAATGAAAAACCATACACGTCTAATGTTTTCAGAAAATTTTTTGGTTAGTATGCCAATATTATATATATATATATTACATATGCTCATAAAAGATAATTTTTAGTTTTGAATTAAAATTGGGGAACTTGAATGTAATTAATACTTTTTAAATTAAATACTTTGTATGTAGTGGTTCCTAAGGCACTTCCTGGAAGGAATATGAATCCCTTATAATTCTTGATGTGACAGTAGTAGTAGCTCCATTTAAGTGTACTTTTCATTGGTTCAGAGTCATTCCACGTGGGGTAGTTAATTTCTTCTGTTAGGACTCTCTTAAGAATACTTGAAATGGTCATAATTTCTCAATTTTGCATAGTGATCTTGAAAGATTGCTAAGGCAGTCTTGTGATTTTTAGAATTGTTTTAAAAGATGGCTTGTTTATTATTGTCATGCTAAAGATTTCTGAAAATGTTAATCAAAGACCTTGAAAAGTAAATAGGGCTTAGCAAATCACTGTTGATTAGATGAAAGAATTTTTGTATATATGGATAGAATTGTTGGATTTTTTTTTTTTTTTACCTTTTAAAATTGGGTAAGGGACTTCCCTGGTGGCACAGTGGTTAAGAATCCCCCTGCCAATGAAGGGGACACAGGTTTGAGCCCTGGTCCGGGAAGATCCCACATGCTGGGGAGCAACTAAGCCCGTGTACCACAACTACTGAGCCTGCACTCTAGAGCCTACGAGCCACAACTGTTGAACCCACGTGCTAAAACTACTGAAGCCCACACACCTAGAACCCGTGCTCTGCAACAAGAGAAGCCACCGCAATGAGAAGCCGGTGCACCGCAACAAAGACCCCGCTCGCTGCAACTAGAGAAAGCCCGTGCACAGCAACAAAGACCCAACACAGCCAATAAATAAATACATAAATAAAATAAAATTACAAAAAAATAAAATAAAATAAAGTTGGGTAAAACTATTGGATAATATTCATTTAGGAAGGCAAGCACATTTATAAATATATCTTGCTATAAATATTTATAAATACATTTATAAAATATGAATTAAAATTACTTATAGGAAGATATCTAAAAGCATAATGAGGTATAAATATTTTTCATAATGTGGGTTTGAGCATTGCATATTTTGCCTAAGCCTGTCTTCATTTTCTCAAATTTTATTTTCTATTACCCCCTCTCTTTGCAAGAGATTTTTATGGTACTTAAATGTACTGTGTAATTTACTTTTAGAAAAGACACTTATACATTTGAATTTATTTAACCTTCAACAATTTTTTTATGTACCTTTTGTATGCCAGGTATTGTTTTAGCACTAGGGATCAGGTGATTCTTCCCCCAGGCACATAGTTTGTGCCCAATAAATTTTTGTTGGTCAAATGTATGAATAAATAATTGGCTTTAGTTCAATGTTTCTCATTGCACTGTAGCTACTAAAAAGCTAGTCTTTTAAAATATACATATTATTGATTCAGAACTGATTGAACCCTCTTTAGCTTATGGAAGGTATAATTATCTACATTATATTTTTAAAATATGATTTCACTTCTTTATAAGTTGAATATCATAAATTTCAAACATGTGAAATATCATGCCCTCATAAATGATAGCACAGACATTTGTGCTGCTTTGTAATTGACTTTTCTGATTTTATAATGTGATAACTATTCCCAGTACACAAAGCATTTTTGCATGTTATTCCATGTTATTTTATTAACCTCTTCTGACCTGAGCTGCAAGTTGAATTTTTATCTTTAGATGTATTGTTGTGTATATAATCTATATCATTTTAGAGATTTTTAAAAAGTCAACTTGATGGGTATTTTACTAGAAAAGTTTTAGAAAAGTTGTAGGAAAAGTTGTAGGAAAATATCACCTTAAAGACTTAAAATTTCAGACACCTGTAGAATATGTAATGCTTGTATTTGGTAAAAGAATATAAAGGTTGCTTATTTTAGAATTAATGCCATCAAACTTAGTAGCATTTATATTCTAAAATTGTTTTTTTCCCTCCTCTTAATATAGTATCATTTCACTCTTAATTGGAGATTAAATTTTACTCTGTATATAGGAAACCTTTAATAACCAATTCAGATAAGAAATGCTTGAGGTGGATGTCATGAAAATGGTGAAGTGTTTTCAGGTTAAATAGGTCTATGGAATTAGAAAATGTAACGAGCTGTTTGGATCACCCCTCGCCTCCAGCTTTATTTGCCATAACTGACATATAACATTCTGTAAGTTTACGGTGTACAACATGCTGATTTGATACACGTATATTATGAAGTGATTACCACAATTGGGGTAATTAATACCTTCAACACCTCATATAATTAGCCATTTTGTGTGTGTGTGTGCAGTGAGAACATTTAAGATCTATTTTTTAGCAAATTTCAGGTCCATAATACAGTACTGTTAACTATAGTTACTATGCTGTATATTTCCCAGAACTTACTCATCTTACTAACTAGAAATTTGTACCCTTTGATCAACATCTCCCATTTCTCACACTCCCCAGGCCCTGGAAACCACTATTCCACTCTCTGTGTGTATGAGTTCAGCCTTTTTAGTTTCCATATATAAGTGACATCATACAATATTTGCCTTTCTCTGTCTGACATATTTCATGCAGCATAATGGCCTCAAGATTCATCCATGTTGTCACAAATGACAAGAATTACTTATTTCTCCTGGCTGAATAATATTCCATTGCATACATATATCACATCATCTTTATCCATTTATCCATAGATGGACACTTAGGTTGTTTCTGTATCTTGGCTATTATGAATAATGCTGTGATGAACTTGGAAGAGCAGATATCTCTTTGAGATTCTGATTTCATGTCCTTTGGGCATATACCCAGAAGTGGGATTGTTGGATCATATGGTAGTTCTGTTTTTAATTTTTTGAGGAACCTCCATACTGTTTTCCATAGTGGTTGTACCAGTTTACATTCCTACAAATAGTGTACAAGATTTCCCTTTTCTCTATATCCTTACCAACATTTATTATATTTTGTCTTTTTTGATGATAGCCATTCTAACAAGTGTGAGGTGATAACTCATTGTGGTTTTGATTTACATTTGACTGATGATTAGCAATCTTACACATCGTTTCGTGTACCTTTTGTATGTCTTTGGACATTTGTATGTCTTTGGAAAAATGTCTGTTCAGTTCCTTAGTCCATTTTTTAATTGGGAGCTATTCGGATCTATTAGTTGGTCAGTAATAGGTTATCTGAACGATTTTTTTTACATGAGTCAAGATGCTGGTTAATTTTACTTGAAAATTACATATTTTAGGCTTAATAAAAATTTCTCCTTTCACTATATAAAGAATGCAGTAAGAATGGTTGAAAAATAAAAAATTATGAGAATTACCCTTCTGTCATATTTTTACAGTGTAGAATAGATACTCTTAACTTTTATTTATTAAATTGTACACTGTTAGCTGGTTAAGATGCTGCTGCCCTTCAATACAGACCTCTTTTTCTTTTTCTAAAAAAAATTAGTTTCTGCTTTATAACAGAGTGAATCAGTCATACATATACATCCGTTCCCACATCCCTTCCCTCATGCATCTCCCTCCCTCCCACCCTCCCCATCCCACCCCTCCAGGCGGTCACAAAGCACCGAGCTGATCTCCCCGTGCTCTACGGCTGCTTCCCACTATCTATCTACCTCACGTTTGGTAGTGTATACATGTCCATGCCTCTCTTTCGCTTTGTCACAGCTTACACTTCCCCCGTCCCATAACCTCAAGTCCATTCTCAAGTAGGTCTGTGTCTTTATTCCCGTTTTACCCCTAGGTTCTTCATGACATTTTTTTTTAATTCCATATATATGTGTTAGCATACGGTATTTGTCTTTCTCTTTCTGACTTACTTCACTCTGTATGACAGCCTCTAAGTCTATCCACCTCATTACAAATAGCTCAGTTTCGTTTCTTTTTATGGCTGAGTAATATTCCATTGTATATATGTGCCACATCTTCTTTATCCATTCATCCGATGATGGACATTTAGGTTGTTTCCAGCTCCGGGGTATTGTGAATAGAGCTGCAATGAACATTTTGGTACATGTCTCTTTTTGAATTATAGTTTTCTCAGGGTATATGCCTAGTAGTGGGATTGCTGGGTCATATGGTAGTTCTATTTGTAGTTTTTTAAGGAACCTCCATACTGTTCTGTATGTAGTGGCTGTACCAATTCACATTCCCACCAGCAGTGCAAGAGTGTTCCCTTTTCTCCACACCCTCTCCAGCATTTATTGTTTCTAGATTTCTTGATGATGGCCATTCTGACTGGTGTGAGATGATATCTCATTGTAGTTTTCATTTGCATTTCTCTAATGATTAATGATGTTGAGCATTCTTTCATGTGTTTGTTGGCAGTCTGTATATCTTCTTTGGAGAAATGCCTATTTAAGTCTTCTGTCCATTTTTGGATTGGGTTGTTTGTTTTTTTGCTATTGAGCTGCATGAGCTGTTTATAAATTTTGGAGATTAATCCTTTGTCAGTTGCTTCATTTGCAAATATTTTCTCCCATTCTGAGGGTTCTCTTTTGGTCTTGTTTATGGTTTCCTTTGCTGTGCAAAAGCTTTGAAGTTTCATTAGGTCCCATTTGTTTATCTTTGTTTTTATTTCCATTTCTCTAGGAGGTGGGTCCAAAAGGATCTTGCTGTGATTTATGTCATAGAGTGTTCTGCCTATGTTTTCCTCTAAGAGTTTGATAGTCTCTGGCCTTACATTTAGGTCTTTAATCCATTTTGAGCATATTTTTGTGTATGGTGTTAGGGAATGATCTAATCTCATACTTTTACATGTCCCTGTTCAGTTTTCCCAGCACCACTTATTGAAGAGGCTGTCCTTTCTCCACTGTACATTACTGCCTCCTTTATCAAAGATAAGTTGACCATACGTGCGTGGGTTTATCTCTGGGCTTTCTATCCTGTTCCATTGATCTCTCTTTCTGTTTTTATGCCAGTACCATACTGTCTTGATTACTGTAGCTTTGTAGTATAGTCTGAAGTCAGGGAGCCTGATTCCTCCAGCTCTGTTTTTCGTTCTCAAGATTGCTTTGGCTATTCGGGGTCTTTTGTGTTTCCAAACAAATTGTGAGATTTTTTGTTCTAGTTCTGTGAAAAATGCCAGTGGTAGTTTGATAGGGATTGCATTGAATCTGTAGATTGCTTTGGGTACTAGAGTCATTTTCACAATATTGATTCTTCCAATCCAGGAGCATGGTATATCTCTCCATCTATTTGTATCATCTTTAATTTCTTTCATCAGTGTCTTATAATTTTCTGCATACAGGTCTTTTGTCTCCTTAGGTAGGTTTATTCCTAGATATTTTATTCTTTTTGTTGCAGTGGTAAATGGGAGTGTTTTCTTGATTTCATTTTCAGATTTTTCATCCTTAGTGTACAGGAATGCCAGAGATTTCTGTGCATTAATTTTGTATCCTGCTACTTTACCAAATTCATTAATTAGCTCTAGTAGTTTTCTGGTAGCATCTTTAGGATTCTCTATGTATAGTATCATGTCATCTGCAAACAGTGACAGCTTTACTTCTTCTTTTCCAATTTGGATTCCTTTTATTTCCTTTTCTTCTCTGATTGCTGTGGCTAAAACTTCCAAAACTAGGTTGAATAAGAGTGGTGAGAGTGGGCAGCCTTGTCTTGTTCCTGATCTTAGTGGAAATGGTTTCAGTTTTTCACCATTGAGGACAATGTTGGCTGTGGGTTTGTCATATATGGCCTTTATTATGTTGAGGAAAGTTCCCTCTATGCCTACTTTCTGCAGGGTTTTTTAATCATAAATGGTTGTTGAATTTTGTCGAAAGCTTTCTCTGCATCTCTTGAGATGATCTTATGGTTTTTCTCCTTCAACTTGTTAATATGGTGTATCACATTGATTGATTTGCATATATTGAAGAATCCTTGCATTCCTGAATCTTGATAGAATTCGCCTGTGAAGCCATCTGGTCCTGGGCTTTTGTTTGTTGGAAGATTTTTAATCACAGTTTCAATTTCAGTGCTTGTGATTGGTCTGTTCATATTTTCTATTTCTTCCTGATTCAGTCTTGGCAGGTTGTGCATTTCTAAGAATTTGTCCATTTCTTCCAGGTTGTCCATTTTATTGGCATAGAGTTGCTTGTAGTAATCTCTCATGATCTTTTGTATTTCTGTAGTGTCAGTTGTTACTTCTCCTTTTTCATTTCTAATTCTATTGATTTGAGTCTTCTCCCTTCTTTTCTTGATGAGTCTGGCTAATGGTTTGTCAATTTTGTTTATCTTCTCAAAGAACAAGCTTTTACTTTGGTTGATCTTTGCTATCGTTTCCTTCATTTCTTTTTCATTTATTTCTGATCTGATCTTTATGATTTCTTTCCTTCTGCTAACTTTGGGGGTTTTTTGTTCTTCTTTCTCTAATTGCTTTAGGTGCAGGGTCAGGTTGTTTACTCGAGATGTTTCCTGTTTCCTAAGGTGGGATTGTATTGCTATAAACTTCCCCCTTAGAACTGCTTTTGCTGCGTCCCATAGGTGTTGGTTCGTAGTGTCTCCATTGTCATTTGTTTCTAGGTATTTTTTAATTTCCTCTTTTTTTTCTTCAGTGATCACTTCGTTATTGAGTAGTGTATTGTTTAGCCTCCATGTGTTTGTATTTTTTACAGATCTTTTCCTGTAATTGATGTCTAGTCTCATAGCATTGTGGTCGGAAAAGATACTTGATACAATTTCAATTTTCTTAAATTTACCAAGGCTTGATTTGTGACCCAAGATATGAACTATCCTGGAGAATGTTCCATGAGCACTTGAGAAAAATGTGTATTCTGTTGTTTTTGGATGGAATGTCCTATAAATATCAATTAAGTCCATCTTGTTTAATGTATCATTTAAAGCTTGTGTTTCCTTATTTATTTTCATTTTGGATGATCTGTCCATTGGTGAAAGTGGGGTGTTAAAGTCTCCTACTATGATTGTGTTACTGTCGATTTCCCCTTTTATGGCTGTTAGTATTTGCCTTATGTATTGAGGTGCTCCTATGTTGGGTGCATAAATATTTACAATTGTTATATCTTCTTCTTGGATCGATCCCTTTATCGTTATGTAGTGTCCTTCTTTGTCTCTTCTAATAGTCTTTATTTTAAAGTCTATTTTGTCTGATATGAGAATTGCTATTCCAACTTTCTTTTTTTTTTTTTTTTTTTGCTGTACGCGGGCCTCTCACTGCTGTGGCCTCTCCCGTTGCGGAGCACAGGCTCCGGACACACAGGCCCCGCGGCCATGGCTCACGGGCCCAGCCGCTCCGCGGCATGTGGGATCCTCCGGGATCGGGGCACGAACCCGTGTCCCCTGCATCGGCAGGCTGACTCTCAACCACTGCGCCACCAGGGAGGCCCCAACTTTCTTTTGATTTCCATTTGCATGGAATATCTTTTCCCATCCCCTTACTTTCAGTCTGTATGTGTCTCTAGGTCTGAAGTGGGTCTCTTGTAGACAGCATATGTATGGGTCTTGTTTTTGTATCCATTCAGCCACTCTGTGTCTTTTGGTGGGAGCATTTAGTCCATTTACATTTAAGGTAATTATTGATATGTATGTTCCTATTCCCATTTCCTTAATTGCTTTGGGTTCGTTATTGTAGGTATATTCCTTCTGCTGTGTTTCTTGCCTAGAGAAGTTCCTTTAGCATTTGTTGTAAAGCTGGTTTGGTGGTGCTGAACTCTCTCAGCTTTTGCTTGTCTGTAAAGGTTTTAATTTCTCCATCAATTCTGAATGAGATCCTTGCTGGGTAGAGTAATCTTGCTTGCACGTTTCTCTCCTTCATCACTTTAATTATGTCCTGCCACTCCCTTCTGGCTTGTAGAGTTTCTGCTGAGAGATCAGCTGTTAACCTGATGGGGATTCCCTTGTGTGTTATTTGTTGTTTTTCCCTTGCTGCTTTTAATATGATTTCTTTGTGTTTAATTTTTGACAGTTTGATTAATATGTGTCTTGGCGTATTTCTCCTTGGATTTATTCTGTATGGGACTCTCTGTGCCTCCTGGACTTGATTAACTATTTCCTTTCCCATATTAGGGAAGTTTTCAACTATAATCTCTTCAAATATTTTCTCAGTCCCTTTCTTTTTCTCTTCTTCTTCTGGAACCCCTATAATTCGAATGTTGGTGCATGTAGTGTTGTCCCAGAGGTCTCTGAGACTGTCCTCAGTTCTTTTCATTCTTTTTTCTTTATTCTGCTCTGCAGCAGTTATTTCCACTATTTTATCTTCCAGGTCACTTATCCGTTCTTCTGCCTCAGTTATTCTGCTATTGATCCCATCTAGAGTATTTTTAATTTCATTTATTGTGTTGCTCACCATTGCTTGATTCATCTTTAGTTCTTCTAGGTCCTTGTTAACTGTTTCTTGCATTTTGTCTATTCTATTTCCAAGATTTTGGATCTTGGAAATAGAATCTTGGATCAGCTTTACTATAATTATTCTGAATTCTTTTTCAGGTAGACTGCCTATTACCTCTTCATTTGTTAGGTCTGGTAGGTTTTTATCTTGCTCCTTCACCTGCTGTGTGTTTTTCTGCCTTCTCATTTTTCTTATGTTACTGTGTTTGGGGTCTCCTTTTTGCAGGCTGCAGATTCGTAGTTCCCATTGTTTTTGGTGTCTGTCCCCTGTGGCTAAGGTTGTTTCAGTAGGTTGTGTAGGCTTCCTGGTTGGGGGGACTAATGCCTGTGTTCTGTTGGTTGAGGCTCGATCTTGTCTTTCTGGTGGACAGGTCCACGTCTGTTGGTGTGTTTTGGGGTGCTTGTGGCCTTATCATGTTTTTAGGTAGCCTCTCTGCTAATGGGTGCGGTTGTGTTCCTGCCTTGCTAGTTGCTTGGCATAGGGTGTCCAGCACTGTAGTTTGCTTGTCGTTGAGTGAAGCTGGGTCTTGGTGTTGAGATGGAGATCTCTGGGAGATTTTCGCTGCTTGATATTATGTGGAGCTGGGAGGTCTCTTGTGGACCCTTGTCCTGAAGTTGGCTCTCCCACTTCAGAGGCACAGCACTGACTCCTGGCTGAAGCACCAAGAGCCTTTCATCCACCTCGCTCAGAATAACAGGGAGAAAAAGTAGAAAGAAAGAATTAGTAGAAGAAAGAAAGAGAGAGGGAAAGAAAGGAAGAAGGGAAGAAAGGAAGGAAGGAAGAAAGAAAGAAAGGAGGGAGGGAGGGAGGAAGGATGGAAAGAAAGAAAGAAAGGAGGGAAGAAGGGAGGAATGAAAGCAAAAGGAAGAGTGAATGGAAGAAGGGAGGGAGGGAGGGAGGAAGGAAAGAAAGAAAGATATGAGGGAGGGAGGGAGGAAGGAAAGAAAAAGAAAGTGGAAAGAAGAAGGGTGGGAGGGAGGGAGGGAGGAAAGAAAAAGAAAGAAGGAAAGGAGGAGCAGAGGGAGGGAGGGAGGAAGGGAAGGTAGGAAAAAAAGAAAGAGCAGGTAAAGTAAAATAGAATAAAGTATGAGATATAGTAGCGTTATGAAAATTAAAAAGTAATTATTGAAAAAAAAATGGACAGATAGAACCCTGGGACATATGGTGGAAGCAAAGCTATACAGAGAGAATCTTACACAGAAGATTACACATACACATTCACAAAAAGAGAGCAGGGGGAAAAATCAAAAATCTTGCTCTCCAAGTCCACCTCCTCAATTTGGGATAATTCGTTATAAAAAGAGGAAAAGGGCGAGAAGTCTGAAATCTTGCTCTCTAAGTCCACCTCCTTAATTTGGGAAAATTCGTTGTAAAAAGAGGAAAAGGGGGGAAAGTCTTAAATCTTGTCCTCAAAGTCCACTTCCTCAATTTGGGATGATTAGCTCTCCATTTATGCACTCCACAGACGCAGGGCACATCAAATGGACCGTGGAGCTTTAATCCGCTGCCTCCGAGGCTGCACAGAGAGATTTCCCTGTCTCTTCTGTGCTCTCACAGCTCCCGGGTCTCAGCCTTGGACCTGGCCCCGCCTCTGCGCGTAGGTCGCCGGAGGGCGTCCGTTCTTCGCTCAGACAGGACGGGTTTAAAGGAGCCGCTGATTCGGGAGCTCTGGCTCACTCAGGCAGAGGGGAGGGAGGGGCGCGCAGTGTGGGGCAGGCCTGCGGCGGCAGAGGCCGGCGTGACGTTGCAGCAGCCCGAGGCGCTCCGTGCGCTTTCCCGGGAAAGCAGGTCCCCGGGTCCCGGGACCCTGGCAGTGGCGGGGTGCACAGGCCCCCCGGAAGGCGGGGCGGACAGTGACCCGCGCTCGCACACAGGCCCCGCGGCGGCGGCGGCGGCAGCAGCAGCCCCAGCGTCCCACGCCCGTCTCCGAAGTCCGCGCCTGTCTCCGGCGCTTCCCCAAGCAGCCCTCTTAATGCCGTCTCCTCGCGCACCAGGAAACAAAAGGGAAAAAAGTCTCTTGCTTCTTCGGCAGCTCCAGACCCTTTCCCCGGACTCCCTCCGGGCTAGCCGTGGTGCACTAACCCCTTCAGGCTCTCTTCCTGCCGCCAGCCCCAGTCCTCTCCCTGCGCTCCGACTGAAAGCCGATACCCGAGCCTCAGCTCCCAGCCCCGCCCACCCCGGCGGCCAAGCAGACAAGTCTCTCGGGCTGGTGTGTGCCTGAGGGCACCGATCCTCTGTGCCGGAATCTCTCCGCTTTGCCCTCCACACCCCTGTTGCTGTGCTCTCCTCCGCTACTCCGAAGCTTTCCCCCTCCGCCACCTGCAGTCTCCGCCCTCGAAGGGGCTTGTAGTGTGTGGAAACCTTTCCTCCTTCACGGCTCCCTCCCACTGGTGCAGGTCCCATCCCTATCCTATTGTCTCTGTTTATTCTTTTTTTCTTTTGCCCTACCCAGGTATGTGGGGAGTTTCTTGCCTTTTGGGGTGTCTGAGGTCTTCTGTCAGCGTTCAGTAGGTGTTCTGTAGGAGTTGTTCCACGTGTAGATGAATTTCTGATGTATCTGTGGGGAGGAAGGTGATCTCCGCGTCTTACTCTTCTGCCATCTTCCTCCGGGGACTTCCAGACCTCTTTTTCTAATCAGTAATCTCAAGGTAGATTTTCTCCTGAGCCATTCAACAGAAAGATATCTGGAACCCCATAAGGAAAAGAAAACCTTACCATCTACAAAATGACCTACACCCATTATTACTTATTTGTGGTAAGGTTAATCTGCAGGTAGGACATCAGAAATTATTTCTGCTTTATAAATAGTTCATGTGAATTTTTTTTGGTGATGATCAAGGTATGTAAAACAGATTACACTATTTTTGTCCACTGAACTTTAATATCAGTTTAGCTCCATAAAAATTCTTGTTGGCATTCTTATTGGGATTGTGTGAAATTTAAAAATGAATTTAGACAGAACTGACATCTTG
Source organism: Mesoplodon densirostris (assembly GCF_025265405.1). Lineage (NCBI taxonomy): Eukaryota > Metazoa > Chordata > Mammalia > Artiodactyla > Ziphiidae > Mesoplodon > Mesoplodon densirostris. Next base: position 83,023,461 of record NC_082665.1, read on the forward strand.
ATGATGTTGAGATATCCTATCCAAGTATGAGGAATGTCTTTCCACTGAATCAAGTCTACTTTTATGGCTTCCAAGAATGGTTTTCCACTTTCAGGTTTTACATGTTTTGTTATGTTTATACCTTTGATGCTATTGTAAATGGGATTTTCTCTACCATTATATCATCTGATTATTATGTGTATATATGTATATGTGTGTGTATATATATATATATATATATATATATATATATATATGAGGGTTTTAATTTTGGTTTATTTATTTAGAAATTCTACCGTACTGATTTATTGTTTGAGATTTTAACATTGATTCTCTTGTGTGTTCCAAGTATATTAACATATTGCTACAAATAGAAAGTGTTTTACTTATCCTTTTCCAGTATTTTTGTCTGTAACTTTTTTCCTTTGAAAACTTTTTTTTAATTGAAATATAGTTTATTTACAGTATTAGTTTCAGGTGTACAACATAGTGATTCAATTTTTTTGTCACTAATTTAGTACAGTGTTAAATAGTAGTGAAGATAGTGGTATATTTACCTTAGCCTTGATCTTAGTGGAAACGCCTCTGTTTTTACCCCATTAAGGAAAAATGCCAGCTTTATGACTAAGGGTGTGTGTGTGTGTGTGTGTGTGTGTGTGTGTGTGTGTGTGTGTGTGTGTGAGAGAGAGAGAGGGATTTTAATTCTCTATTAATTCCTATTTTTCTTGAGTGTTTTTCTTTTTTCATATTTGTATTGGGTGTTGAATTTTGCCAGTCTTTTTCAGTGTCTACGGTAATAACCATATGATTTTTTATTAGATTTTTTAAAATAATCTTTAATTTTTTAACATTTATTTTATTTTTTAGAGAAGTTTTAAGGTTCACAGCAAAATTAAGGGGAAGGTCCAGAGATTTCTCATATAACCCCTTCCCCACACATACCGTCCTCCATTATCAACATCCCCTGCCAGAGTGATACATTTGTTACAATTCATGAACCTACATTAATAATCATAATCACTGGAAGACCAGAGTTTATATTACATTACAGTTTACTCTTGGTGTTATACATTCTATGAGTTTGGACAAATGGATAATATCCACCATTACAGCGTATTTTCACTGCCCTTGAAATCCTCTGTGCACCACCTATTCATCCCTTCCTCTCACCCCCAGCCACTGGCAATCAATGATCTTTTTATTGTCCCCATAGTTTTGCCTTTTCCAGACTGACCTGTAGTTGAAATAATATAGTATATAGCCTTTTCAGATTGGTTTATTTCATTTATTAATATGCATTTAAGATTCCTCTGGTCTCTTCAGGGCTTGATAGCTCATTTCTTTTTAGCCCTGAATTTAACACTGAATAATATCCCACTGTCTGGTACCACCGTTTATTTATCCATTCACCCACTGGAGTACATCTTGGTTGCTTCCTAGTTTTGGCAATTATGAATAAAGTTGCTATAGACACTGGTGAGCAGGTTTTTGTATGGGCATAAGTTTTCAGCTCCTTTGGGTAAATACTAAGGAGTGTAGTGGCCGGATTATATGGTAAGAGTATGCTTATTTTTCCAAGAAACTGCCAGACTGTTTTCCAAAGTGGCTGTGCCGTTTTGCATTCCCACCAACAATAATTGAGATTTCTTGTTGCTCCACATCCTCATCAGCATTTAGTGTTGTCAGTGTTCTGGATTTTGGCCATCCTATAAAGTGTGTAGTGGTATCTCATTGCAAATTCCTAATGACGTATGATGCTGAACATCTTTTCAAGTGTTTGTTTACCATCTGTGTGTCTTCTTTGGTGAGTTGTCTCTTAAGGTCTTTGGCCCATATTTTAATTGGGTTGTTCATTTTCCTTTTGTTGAATTTTAAGAGTTCTTTGTGTAGTTTGGGAAACAGTCCATTATCAGATATGTCTTTTGCAAATATTTTCTCCTAGTTTGTGGCTTGTATTCCCATTCTCTTGACATTGTCTTTCACAGACCACAAATTTTAAATTTTAATGAAATCCAGCTTATCAATTACTTCTTTCATGAACCATGCCTTTGGTCATATTATCTAAAAACTCATTGCTGTAATGAAGGTCATCTAGGTTTTCTCCTATGTTATCTTCCAGGAGTTTCATCATTTTGTGTTTTACATTTAGGTCTGTTATTCACTGGGGGTTAATTTTTGTGAAGGGTGTAAGGTCTTGTAAGGGTGTATGTTGACTGATTTTTTTTTTTTTTTTGCATGTGAATGTCCAGCTGTTTCAGCACCGTTTATTGAAAATGTTATCTTTTCTCCATTTGGTCCTTTGTCACAGATCAGTTGACTGTATTTATGTGGGTCTATTTCTGGACTTTCTGTTCTGTTTCATTTGTTTATTTGATCTATTTGTTTATTCTTTCGCCAATACCACACTGTCTTGATTACTGTTGCTTTATAGTCAGTCTCAAAGTCCAGTAGTGTCAGTCCTCCAACTTTATCCTTCACCTACAATATTGTATTGGGTATTCTGGGTCTTTTGCCTCTTTGTATAAACTTCAGAATCATTTTGTTGATATCCACAAAATAGTTGAAATTTTTATTAGGATTGCATTGAATCTATAGATCAAGTTGGCAAGAACTGACATCTTGACAATATTGAGTCTTCCTGTCATAAACTTGAAATATCTATTCATTTAGATCTTTGATTTTGTTCATCATAATGTTTTCATTTTTCTTATATAGATCTTATACATATTTTGTTAGATTTATATGTATTTCATTTTTCTGGGTGTTAATGTAAATGGTATTGTTTTTAATTTTAAATTCTACCTGTTCATTGCTGGCATATAGTAAAGTGATTGGCTTCTGTTTGTTAATCTTGTATCCTGCAACCTTGCTATATAATTACTTATTAATTCCAGGTGTATTTCTGTTGATTCTTTTAGAGTTCCTTCATAGATGAGCATGTTATCAGCAAACAAAGAGTTTTATTTGTTTTTCCTCAATATACATACTGTGTATTTCCTTTTGTGTCTTACTGCATTTGCTGGCACTTCTAGTATGATGTTAAATGGAGCGGTGAGAGGGTACTTGGTTATCTTGTACCTGATTTTAGTGGGAAAGCTTCAAGTTCTCACCATTAAGTATGATGTTAGCTATAATTTTTTTGTAGATATTCTTTACCAAGTTGAGGAAGTTCCCCTCTTTTCTTAGTTTACTGAGAGTTTTTATCATGAATGGATATTAGATTTTGTCAATTTTTTTCTGCATCTGTTGATATGAGCATTAGATCTTTAATATATTTAAGGATTTCTTAATATTGAACCATCCTTACATAATCTGTAATGAATCCTATTTGTTAATGGTGTATACTTTTTTAATGTAATGTTGCATTCTGTACCCTATTTCATTTAGTTTTTGCATTAATATTCTTATGTGGTATTGGTCAGTAATTTTCTTTTTTCGTCTGCTTCCTTTATCTGGTTTATATATCACTGTTATATTTGCTTCATAAAAACAGTTTTTATTTTTCATTTTCTATGCTCAGGACTAATTTTTATAATATTAGAACTATCTTTGATATAATAGTTTAGTGGATTTCCCCTGTGAAACAGCATGGACCTGGTGCCTTTTTGGTAGTTGATAACATTCTCTATTTCTTATATGAAATGATCTATTTGAGCTTGGTAATCTCTAAATAGTTTAATTTTGGCAAAGTGGATTTTCATAGTAAATTATCCATTTAATTTGTGTTTTCAAATTTATCAATATTTATATAGAGGTCTGCAAAATAGTCTCTTATGAGTTTGGTAGTTTTTTCTGTTTCAATGATTATTTCCTCCTGTTCAATTCTTATTTTGTTTTTCTGTTAGGTATTTAAATAACTTTCAAAAGAGTGAGAATTCTGATGATTTATTAATTAGATCTTTCATTTTTCTGTTTTCCAACCTGCTTTTATGTTTATAATTTCTTTCCTTATGCTTTCTTTCAGTTTGCTTCTTGTTTTTTCCCCAAGGTTTTTGATTTAGTAATTTAACTTATGCATTTTTATTTTTGTTAAGGTTTCCAGTTTTTCTCTGATTACTGCTGTAAATATATACCATAAATTCTGAGTATAGGGTTTTGTTATTAGTTTTTAGAAATTCTATGATTTGGCCTTCTATTTCCCCTTTGAACTAAGAGTTATTTAATTTCCAGGTTAAAGGGCCTTTTTACAGTTTGATTTTGTTATTAATTTCTAGTTTTATTATGTTTTGACCAGAGAGTGGCTTTTGTAATATTTCTGCTTTATGGAATTTACTGATGCTTATTTTCATGAATATTCCATGTACACTGGAGAAGAAAATGTATTTCCTATTTGCAAAGTATAAAGTTTGATATATATATTTATAAAGATTTACCTTATTGGTTATGTTTCTTTTTAGTTGTTCTGTACCTTCCCTTTGTTACTATTTTTTTTGGTCTAGTTTACCAGTCTAAAACTGAAAATGCTATATAGCCTGTTTCTTTCTGTACCTTGTTGCATATTCTGTCATTTCTACTTTACAAATGTAATATTATGGTATTTAATGCATAGATACTATTAATAATAGTATCTTCATCTTGAGTTGTTGCCTTTACCATTAAAAAATTGTCCTTCTGTGTCACATTTCATGTTTTTTGGCTTGAAATCTACTTTGATATCAGGATTCCAAGTCCTGCTGTATTGTTCCCATTTGCCTTGTATACTTTTGCTCATCTCTTTTATTTTTAGACTTTCTGAATCATTTTGTTTTAGGTGTGCCTTTTGTATACAGCATATCGTTAGGTCTTGCTTTTGTAAGTTATTTGAAAATCTGTTTAGTAGGTGAGTTGAGCCTGTTCACACTTATATGAATAATATGTATGGTGTACTCTCTATCATATCATTTGATAACTAGTCCTTGTATTTTCCCTTTAATTATTTTGTAAACTTATGTGTTTTCTTTGTTAACTCTTATGAGTATTTCACATTTTTCCTATTGACTTTTCTTTGTTCTTAATATCTTATCAATCCTGTATCTGTTATCTTGGCTTTGTGTGTTATTTTTAGGGTGTTGTTTCTTTTTAACCTTATTTGCTAATTTTTGGCATACAGAATGTTTAGATTTGTATTTAATAAACTTTATTAATATTTTACTTAACCATATCCTTTTTGTGCATCTTTCATTGTGTTTAAGCTTAGAAAAGAACCTGAAATTAGCCAAACTCTGAGGTCAAGGGCACAGTCCTCCAGACTGCCAAGTCTGTTCAAGAATTCTGATCCCAACGGAAGGTCCAGGGCTTTCCCAAAATCACCCTCTAATTTGATGATGTTTCACCAGAAAGACTCAGAGAAGTCATTGAAAGCTGTGGTTCTCATGGTCACATTGATTAACAGGAAATGATACAAATTAGAACCAGCCAATGGAAGAGACACATAGGGCTAAGTCTAGGAGGGTTCCAAAGGAAGTTCCTGTCTTCCTCAGGATAGGTCATCCTCCTGGCATCAATGTGTGACAATAATCATGGGGTATTGCCAGCCCAGGAAGCTCACCTAAGCTTCAATGTCTAGAGATTTTATCCAGTCATTGTTACATATGCATGACTGATTAATTCATTGCTTATTTGATTGAACTCAACCTACCTGAAAGGAGGTAGGGCTGACATCATATGACCCAGAGCCCAAACCCTCTAATTAAATAGTTGGTCTTTTGGTGTGGCCAGCCCCCTTGCTAATACTGTTGGCCGTGGCTGGCTCCACCCTTAGTTACCTTACGAGCATAAATATCAGAATTGGTCTGACAGGCCCACCATGAATAATCAAGATATTCTAATCACTCTGGCTTTCCAGAAGCTAAAGACAAAGACCAGACCTCTCTTTAGGTTAGACCAAATTCTTTCATCCCTAAAAGCCTTCAGCTATTAAATATTCAGTATTTTCTTTTGGTTATTGTTTTTATGAATATTCTATCATTAACTCTTGAATTTTTCTGGAATTTAGTGTTGATGCTAAAGACAGGTTTGTTTGTTTGGTTTGATTGTTTGTTTCTTTTTTCCTCTGCAAAGAGCTAATCAGTTTCAGCACCATTTGTTAAATAATTCTTTTCTTCACTGATTTTGATGCCTTATATTTTCTGGATACCTAACTTTTAAACCTCTATCAGGTTAATGAGAGTAAATTAGAAAATAATGGTAGAAAATACTCAAGAAAGGCATATAATTCCTGACAAGGAAGACAAGGAAATTATAAATATCAGACAAAAGATCTCAAAAACTATTAGACTATGAGCCTGCTGACTGGCAGTATCTTTATACATGCTCCTTTAAGGACATTTTTTTTTAATATCTCAAACTTTACATAATGTTTCAGTATTCATTATGATGCTCTAAGTCATCAAGGAAAGGTTGAAGAGAGTTCAGCAATACTCTGTTTAAGAAGACGTGGCGATCAGGCAAAATACTGTATATTTTTTTTTAACAGAGAAAATTATGATTTATAAATACACAAAATGGGAGTGGGAACAGGAACGGCTGTCCACTTCACCACTCTTATTCAGCATAGTACTGGAAAGTTATAGCTAGGGCAATGAGAAAAAGAAAATAAAAAACCCACCAAGGACTCTAACAAACAAAATACCCTTTAGAATTAATAAGCAATTTCATAAAGGTCACAAAAAAACAAGAAAAACACACAAAAATCAATTGTTAAATACTGTATATGTTGACTAACAAAGAAAGATGTCTATGAAGTCATTAAGGGGGGGAAAAAGCACCATGCAAAAGCAAAAGTACAGGATGATGAGGTGTATATATTTTTTGCAACTCACGTGTGCGCATGTGTGTTTAAAATGCATGGAAAAAGCCCTGGAAAAATATCCACCAAACTGTAATGAGGAAGAGAGTAATGGTAGTGGTGGTGTGCATTTATTTTCTACTTTTCTATGGTCCTTTGATTTTTAAGTTGGTATTTCTTTTATAATTGAAAACTTTAAAGATAGTGTACAAGTTTATAATGTGTTACAGAAAGATATCAATCAGAAGCAAGTAATTTACATGTTGGAAGTTTAATAGGTTAGTTCTAGAGAGTTAAATTATGAAACTTCATTCCCCAGAGGTGTAGGTACATGGATTATGTCTTTCTTACAGTATATTTAATATTTAAAAAAAATTTTTTGATCGTGTTTTATAACTGAGAAGCATTGATTGTATTTAAATAAAAGAGCTCATAAATTATATCATACATTTTATTTATAAAAGATTTATTAATGTATTAGTTCTTTATGAAGTAGCCTACTCATTAAAGGCTTCTACTTGTTAGGAATTTTGTTTTATATTAGTGAAAATAATTTTTTATTTTCCCTAATCTGGAAACTTGAGACTCAACAGATCAAGACTGAGAGCTGAAATGAAGGAATCAGATAAGGAATCAGGAATAGATAAGACATCCAGAAACTTTTGTCATCAACCCATCAGTAGGGCATGATTAATGGTCCAAGTCAGGAATAGAAACAGTTATCGTTTAAAGTTTAAAGCAATCTCTAAATTTCCTGAAACATAGTGGTAGAGACCAGCATCCCTGGACAAAAAAGATGGGCCAGGATTAAGCTAACTTGATACTATAATACTGACTGTAATAGAGTATAGATTGCACCTCAAACCTCTGGGGCCTTGGGAGGGAGTGTGGTAGCCAAAGATAAGCAAGTGTACCATTAGGGTGGCTGCAGGAAATAAATGGCACACTCAAAGGCATACGCAAATAGTTCAATGTAGGGACTGTTAAAGGGTTGGGGAGGTTTAAGAAGAATCAGCAAGATTCCTGGCCTAGCAAGAGCTGTGAGTCTTTGCCATCTGTAGGCCTTAGGCCTAAGAAGGGAAAGGGAAGAAAGCAGCTATAGAATATATGAGAGCTTGTTATAAGAGAGAGCCATCCCAACAGAAACTGTATCTTTAGAAGAGAAAGGCAGCCACTGTCAAACTCCCTAGGCCAGCAAGAAATAAACCTTAACCTCATTCCTCTTGCCTCTAATTGGCCTACCTTCAGTGCCTTCTATTGGCTAAACCCAAACAGTAGCTGAAAGGCAAGGCAACCTATTTGATGTAGTCCATAAAGTTCATAGCCAGGTCAGGGTGGAGGTGGCCACAGAGTCGATCAGAAGGAGCAAATCAAGTTTATCCAGCACAGCACCTAATGGCTGCTGGAACAGTCAGCAGTCCTGGATAGGCCAATGAGAAGCCTCATTACCCTCAGTACCACTTAGTGACAGTAGAAAAAGAAGGGAGAAGGCAAAGGGAGAACAGATGTCTTTTAGTAATTTAAAAACATTTCCTTCTTCCTTAGCTGGCTGTTCTTGAGTACTTTCAAAATAATGCAGAACCTCCAAATTTTACTGTCACTAAATTTACTTAATCAGAATTTTATATGATATTTTTCTTTAGAGTTTATTTAAACAAAAATACATGGTGCCAGCGCTTATACTAGGCAATGGAAATACAAAGATCCCTAAGACACTATTTCTGCCCCTTTGGAACTCACAGTTTAGTGTAGGACAGAACCATGTAAACAAATACTTAATAATAGCACATAGTACTACAAACCATTCACCTGTTTTACAAATATTGAGACCCTACAATATGTCAGGCAAAGTTACCAAGTACGGTGGAAACACAGTAGTAACTACCTGCCTGGGTAGTCAAGAGAGAAGTCTTATAAAATGAGTATAACTTTAGTAACATTGAGGAGTGTACGATCTTGTTTTTTGTGTTTTGTTTTTTCTTACCTGGTCTCCTTATAAATCATAGGCATTAACAACTCAGTTGAAAAAGGAATGGTATCAACCTGAGTAATAAAGTCCTTTTGATATAGTTATTGAAAGAGTATTTATCATTGCCTTATTAAACATGGAGAAATAAGTGTGCCATTTTTTCCCAAATGGTTTCATTTGCTCATGTTTTCTTTGTTGACCCAAATGAATGAAATTAGAATAAACAATCTCTAAGTCATTTGTAATCATGAGCTGATTAATGGAGTTTGGTTTCATAGCCATTATTCATTCATGAACACCTGATATCTTTCCCATAAACAAATTGTGTTTGTCCAAATTAAGAAATTAAATGAAGCATTTGATGAGTTTATGATTGACCCTTCTAACTCAGAGCCCATTAGTCAATGTCGTTATCATAGAAAACTGTTTGACTAATGGGCTGTCTAAAGAAGCATGTGGATTTATTATGACTTCTGATTAATGCTTGCTGCAAGCCAAACTACTAGATTATAATAATTTTTTGATTCTCATTTTAGCAGTCATTGAAGAATTTCATCTCTGATGAAATACGCTTATGTCCCATTAGATGTAGAGATGAGTACAAGGTATTGAGTGGATAATATTTTAAGGAACTTTAGAAAGCATATACAGTATATGCTATAGAAGGCTTTAAAAAAATTTTTTTGAAACAGTTTAGTGTCTTTTAATTTTGTGGATGCCATCCTTCTCTTTCAAGGTATTGAACCTTTATTCAAAATTTTAAAACTAGAACTTATTAAGAAGGAAAATAGGAAAAGTATAATACATGAATTTTTAACATTTTACTTAAAATACGTTTCAGTGATTTTAAATATTTATTTTAAAATTGTATGTAATCCTTACTTATTTAATACTACACTTTAGTTTTGCCAGTAAAGCAAATCCCTGTTTAACCAACATCTTATAAAGTTAGAATAAGAGTTTCATGATAAAAATGCTCTTTAATAAAAGACCAGTACAACTAAACCACTGTTAACATGGGCCTTGTAGTGAGATAGTTGCTTGAGGCTACATTGTATGACCAACACACTATTATAAAGAAACTAAGGACCTCAAATATGGCCAAGTTTTTGTTGTTTAATTTGGGGGTAAAGTAGGGAATGAGTTTTAAAAGTTTAAAATATCGGCTTTATCAGAATCCATCTGATTAGCAGAGTTTACAAGCCGGATATGTAGGGTTTATAGTCTTTGTTGTGAAGTAAATTGACTTATATGCCTCTTAAAGTAAGGAAGACAGAAGCAGCATGCTCACAATAATGGGAAAAAAAAAAGATTCTGGAAAAATCTCTCTGATTTTCTTTTTACCATGCAAACTGTAGTGATCCATCAATTTTTCTCTTATGTACATCCTGATTTATTAGCAAAATAAAGGAAACTAGCCCCCATATAATGCTATCCACATCATCTACGTTGTTTCATTTAACATAGAACAGAATATAATCGTAGTAACTAGAATACAGCAAGAAGAGAGCAACTTTTTTTTTTTCATTTTCCTAAAGGTAAGATTCGCCAAAATTAGGAATTCCTCTCAAGCCAGGCCTTACTGTGATTGCTTTACTCTTAATTGAGACTAAAGTTTTAGGATATCAGAGAAAAAGATCAGTTAGCAGATTTTTACTGTTCCTTACTCCCTATATAAAACAGTACTAAGATACTGCTTCCAGCCTTCTGCCAAAAATGTGAATGTTTGCTGACCATGCAATCAAGGACCTTTGAGTTGATATATCATTTGAACAAAAGGGAAGACACAAAGGGGTTTGTTTGCAACCCATAGCCAAGATCTGAGAGTGTACCTGGGTTACACTGAGTTGAAATTTTTTTCATTTGTTAGAGGTTCTGTGGTGAAGTAAAACACAGCCTTCTTACCTCATTTTGGAAAGTAAGATGCTAGATTCTGTTCTCTAATAGAGGTATATAAGTCATTGTAACTTCTAAACAAGGAGACTTTGAGCAAGAAATTCTGAGTTACATTTTCCCCCTCTTAGGATATTTTTTGGGGGGCAGGGGGATATACACTTTATTAATTCCATTTATTCTCATCAGTACAAAAAAATCATTACTTTGGATTACCTTAAAGGGCTTTCATAAAACTAGCAGGTATTGAGTGTTCACTATGTGAAAAGCATTGTATTAAATGCTTTCCATGTATTATAACACTTAGTCCCAATGACAGCCCTCTAAGAGAGGCACTATTATATCCTAATTTTAAGGTTAAAAACATCTGAGCTCAGAGAGGTGCTATAACTTCCCCAAAGTCACACAGACTGCCTTATGTCAGACTTAGGCAGTCTGATTCCAAAGCCTGTATTCTTATCAAGTTTTTAAACCTACATCTTGGGAGGTCTAGATATATATTTTTTAAGTACATGCATGAAAATTGACTTCTGTTTAGTTTGGAATGCATTGCAGAGCCAATACAGTTTTCTAGATATAGAGGAATTAGTAACAACAGGTAAGTATTTAATACTACCAGGTTTAGCTCCACAGAAAGGATTTCCAAAGAGCCACTTTGGCAAAGTAGTCTGAAGGAATGAAGCAGAATATAATGGAGGGGAAGAGAGAGGAGACTGAACTAACATTTTTTTAATGCCCCCATGTGTCTATAATTAAATTAATAATGTAGCACAAAGATAGTAGTTGAGTAGTAGAGCAAAATGGCATTAACAGTATGTACAGTACTATTTTGTATGATTCTGAAATACCAGTTTTAATAATGATATTTCTTTTTAAAATGAGATATTGTCAGTTGTAATTGGTCCTCTGATGCATTTCACCTGAGAAAAGACCAGGGCTGGTTGAAGGACATTTCTTGGTTTTTCTGGTTTGTCTCTTTCCTGTGGGATGATTGAGAGAGGAAATCCTGGTTAAAATAAATTATCTTAAAGAAGGAGGGTTCAGGCCCTAAGAAAGTGGATTTGACCCTGGAAGAGAAAAAAAAGGGAGGGGAGTAGTGGAGTGGAAATCTAGCTCTGGAGGAAGGAAAGTGGTCAGGATCCAGGGAATGGCTGGAACTAGGCTTGAAGCCTGTGCTTGTCTCTCTTCATCCCCTTGCTCTGGACTGAATTTGTCTCCCTCCCACCCCCCAATTCATATATTGAAGTCCTAATCCCCAAAGCAGTGGTATTTGGAGGTGGGTCCTTTGAGAGATAATTAGGTTTAGATGATGTAATAAGGGTGGGACCCTCATGATGGGATTAGTGCCCTTACAAGAAGAGACACCAGAGAACTCGCTCTCCTCTGATCCCCACCCCCACCCTGCCATGTGAGGACAAAGTGAGAAGGTGGCTGTCTACAAGACAGGAAGAGATCTCTCTTCAGAAACCAAACATGCTGTCACCTTGATATTAGACTTTTAGCCTCTATAACTGTGAGAAAATAACTTCCTGTTGTTTAAGCCACCCAGCCTGTGGTATTTTGTTATTACACCCCCAACACACCTCTTATTACCATTTTTCACAATCTCCCCTTCAATTCTAAGATTACTTCTTCAGAGACCTCTGGAAGTAAATAGGACCCCACTGGCTCTGGAGGAAATTCAAACTAGTAACCCAATAACTACCTCACTAGTAACATAATAACCTAATAACTGGAAATTGAGACCTAAAATAATAATACCTTAAAAGGATTTTAAGATTAGAGAGAGGAGTTTTGTTTGTGGCCAAATTATTTTTTGTTGTTGGATTTCAATGCAAAATATAACTTTCTGGAAACATCTCAAAACATGAATCATATTTCAGATTTGTTAAAATAGTGGAAGAAAAATAGTAATGTTTTAATACTTAGAAATATTACAGAAAAATTAAATTACTGAAAACTGGGATCATAATTACCATAAAAACATTTATACATAGGTCATTTATATAGATTACACAGTGCTTATTACTACATTTTATCAGGTATTGACATTATCTTCTAAAGAAAATAGTGAACATTTAGGCTGAGTGTGATTTTAGAAATTAATAAGACAGAAGAGATAGGTTTATGTTGAGTATGTTATTGAGTTATGTTGGTGGTAGTAGTGGTGGGGTGAATCCTTTGTATGTCCTTTCCATTTGTTTTATGGGGCAGGGGTAGGGATTGTGTGCTTAATTCATAGGACATTAATTTTACATTGTTTTAATTATTTACCTATTGAAATGGTCTTGAGACTTCTTGTCTGAAAATAGATGTTTATCTACATATAGATATTTTAAGGCCATTTACATATTAGAAAAATATTGCTGTATTTGAGTGCCTTTCTTGTTTTGCTGTCGTTTACTTCTCGTTGGTGGTCTAGTCTTTTTTTTTTTTTTTTAATTTATTTTATTTTTGGCTGTGTTTGGTCTTCGTTGCTGTATGCGGGCTTTTCTCTAGTTGTGGTGAGCGGGGGCCACTCCTCGCTGCAGTGTGCGGGCCTCTCACTGTGGTGGCCTCTCTTGTTGCAGAGCACGGGCTCCAGGCGCGCGGGCCTCAGTAGTTGTGGCTCATGGGCTCAGTAGTTATGGCTCGCGGGCTCCAGAGCGCAGGCTCAGCAGTTGTGGCTCACGGGCCCAGTCGCTCCGCGGCATGTGGGATCTTCCCGGACCAGGGCTCGAACCCATGTCTCCTGCATCGGCAGGCGGACTCTCGACCACTGCGCCACCAGGGAAGCCCGGTGGTCTAGTCTTGAAGTAAATAAGCAATTAAATTTTGTATTCAGTGAATGGAATACTACCACAGCATTTTTATAACTGTGGAGTTATCCATCACCAACGTTTTCTTTCCTTGAGTTTAGAAATACTATAGGAATTGGGATTTGAATTCCAAATCTTCTGTACTTTTTTTCCAAAATGGAAATAGCCCAGTTTTTCTGCATATTCATTGTTGTTATAGCCTAGTCATTTAATTTCCCTGAACCTTTCTTTCTTTAGCTATAGAATGTAGGGTTAAAAAAGAGGACCTCAGAGATATTTCCTCTTCCCACTGAGTGGGCACCCCCATCCTACTGTGAAACTGTTCTTCCTTTTGTCTGAGTATTTGCAATAGGTATATATTTATGATATAAAAAATCTGAGCTAGTCACTTCTTTTGGAAATTACTTATTCTTATGTTTCCTAATTGATTATTTTTATGTAGCTATCCAAAGACCATAGTTTCATTAATGTTCACTGCACACCCCCCGAAAAAAAAACCAAAGATAATTTCATTACCTATCATAGTGAAGTCACAAAAAAGAATGACTTCATTGCCCATGGTAGTACATGAAAATAAAAATGAATATTTTGAACAGATGGTAGTGAACTAGGAAGTATTTCATCTGTGGGAAAAAACACATGAAGTCTATGTATTTCTTGGTTTATGTGACAATATATAGTTAACCCAAACTCACATATGAAATTACATTTGTCTGTGACATTTTCATTAAAAAAAAATACAGTGTTTGGTTTAGTTTCACACCAACATTGAGGAAGTGTGCAGAAATGATAATAGTCCTGGCTGCAAGGTAGACTGAAAGAATTTATCATCATACTTACAGCACTGAAATAAGATAAAATCATACATTACGATGCTCTCTCTAAAAATGGTGTCAGAAAAAGAAATAATGTGTGAATTTCATATCCCAGATTATACTGAGAGTAAAGTGGTGAATAACAGAGGTCTTTGAAAAAGAAAATTGGGGCTCTTTTTTTCTTTTTTTTAAACTTTCTGTATTTCACCTCAGTTCAGTATTTCTTTTGAAGCACATAAAGTGAACTCCCAGTGTCTGTATATCTATCTATCTATCTATCTAAAAGATTTTTAGAATTAACCAAAATTTCCTTGTATATTATTTCTGTAATTTCTAAGATTAACTGTTAAGCATAATTTACAATGTATCAACTGAATTATAATCCAAAACTAAATAGGGAAATACCTACTTCTATATATGTCTCAAGTAAAAATATCAGGATTGGGCTTCCCAGGTGGCGCAGTGTTTGAGAGTCCTCCTGCCGATGCAGGGGACATGGGTTTGTGCCCCGGTCTGGGAAGATCCCACATGCTGCAGAGCGGCTGGTCCTGTGAGCCATGGCTGCTGAGCCTGCGCGTCCAGAGCCTGTGCTCCGCAAGGGGAGAGGCCACAGCAGTGAGAGGCCCATGTACCGCAAAAAAAAAAAAAAAAACAACTCAGGATTATCTCTGATATACCGTCTTATTCTCTGCGTACTACAGATAATTAACACTATTTAATCACATTCAGTTATAAAACTTTCTAGTCAGAGAAGATTCCCACCTCCATTTGGGTCTTTTCTATGGCATTGGGTTCTGGACCACTCAGCTTTTGACTTGGAATACAGATCAAGCAATTTGGGCACTTTAAAAAGACTTGTATAATCAAGTTAACACTGTTTTCTTGATAGGAAACAGAAACAGCCTACAAGCCAAATAATAGTGGTCACAGTCTTAAGGTAGCTTCTTTGGCTTATCAAAAATACACATGTATTTTAAGCCAACTACAGTGTATAAGGATGAATCATCTATACCAAATTTGTCTGTAGTGTTTGCACGTAAAATTCCATAGTTTGTCAATGGACAGGATGCCTTAATATCTTTGTTAATCATTTAAACTGCTGTGAAATGAGGGAAAAAACTGTATGTTTTCAATTACAGAACATACTTATAAATATAGGTATTGCATATGTTCTAAATCCAGACGAAATGTCAAGAAAACCTTTTAACATGTGACCAAGGTTAAGGAAAAGGATTTAATTGGAGGGGAAAGGAGCATTTTTTCCCTTTGTACCTTAAAAACATATGTTTAAAAATATATATATTTTTTAAAGTCTTGATTTTGATACATTGGATATTTCACGAAATGAGCCTTCTCAAAATTAGATGGCTGTATGCCATCACTAGAGGTTCTTAAGATATCTCAAATATATTAATACACACAGGTATGTACACATACACACGCACACTCACTCTTTCTCTCTCACACTCACAAACACACACTCACATGCTGAAAATAGCCAGGATGATAAAAAAGAATGCACAGCAGTATAATCTATCATTTTGGCGGGCTAAGAAACTGTGTTTAATGTTCTTGAAGTGCCAAGTAAGTATGAAGTCATCAGTGAAATAAATAACTAGCATAATATTCCAGTTTGTTAATCTTTGTCAGGCACTAGCTGACTGCCAAGGAGGTTCCTTTACTTATTCGAATAGATATATTTCATCAAATATTAATATAATGTAAAATTTTTTTATGTAGATTCATTTTCTCTTTGGTTTTCATTAAAATTAGAAATAAATTGTTTTATTTAAAACAATTATTTCTGGACATGATGAAATTACTCTGAACAATGTAATAAATGAAACATTTGTAGAAAAATAATCATTGATATATTAGCAGTAATATCACTCTAAAGTTTTGAATTCTGTTACATTTTCAAAATATCATTCCTTATGTTATTTCATGTTTCTGCTGAACTGTTAAGAAATAAGGAGTGCAGAGGGAGTTCCCTGGTGGCCTAGTGGTTAGGATTCCAGGCTTTCACTGCCGGGGCCCGGGTTCAATCCCTGGTCAGGGAACTGAGATCCCACAAGCCGTGCTGTGCAGCAAAAAAAAAAAAAAGAAAAAAAGAAATAAAAGGTGCAGATATTAATACTCTCATTTTTAAACATGAAGAAATGAGACTCACTACCGGGTAAGATGGCGGAAGAGTAAGACGCGGAGATCACCTTCCTCCCCACGGATACACCAGAAATACAGCTACACGTGGAACAACTCTTACAGAACACCTACTGAACGCTGGCAGAAGACCCCAGACCTCCCAAAAGGCAAGAAACTCCCCACATACCTGGGTAGGGCAAAGCGGAGAGATTCCCGCACAGGGGATCAGTGCCGAGCGGCACTCACCAGCCCGAGAAGCTTGTCTGCTCGCCCACCAGGGCAGGCGGCGCTGGAAGCTGAGGCTCGGGCTTCGGTCGGAGCGCAGGGAGAGGACTGGGGCTGGCGGCAAGAACTCAGCCTGAAGGGGGCTAATGTGCCACAGCTAGCCGGGAGGGAGTCCGGGAAAACTCTGGAGCTGCCGAAGAGGCAAGAGACTTTTTCTTCCCTCTTGGTTTCCTGGTGTGCAAGGAGAGGGGATTAAGAGCGCTGATTAAAGGAGCTCCACAGACGGCGAGAGTCGCGACTGAAAGCGCGGAGCCCAGTGACGGGCGTGGGACGCTGGGGCTGCTGCTTCCGCCGCCAAGAAACCTGTGTGCGAGCGCAGGTCACTGTCCACACCGCCCTTCCGGGAGCCTGTGCAGCCCGCCACTGCCGGGGTCCCGGGATCCAGGGGCGGCTTCCCTGGGAGAACGCACGGCGCGCCTCGGGCTGGTGAAATGTCACACCGGCCTCTGCCGCTGCAGGCTCGCCCCGCACTCCGTGCCCCTCCCTCCCGCCCGTCCTGAGTGAGCCAGAGTCCCCGAAGAGGCTGCTCCTTTAACCCTGTCCTGTCTGAGCAAAGAACAGACGCCCTCTGGCGACCTACTCGCAGAGGCGGAGCCAAATCCAAAGCTGAGACCCAGGAGCTGTGAGAACAAAGAGAAAGGGAAACCTCTCCCAGCAGCCTCAGAAGCAGCGGATTAAAGCTCCACAATCAACTTGATGTACCCTGCATCTGTGGAATACATGAATAGACAACAAATCATCCCAAATTGAGGAGCCAGGAGTCAGTGCTGTGCCTCTGAGGTGGGAGAGCCAACTTCAGGACACTGGTCCACAAGAGACCTCCCAGCTCCACATAATATCAAACGGCGAAAATCTTCCAGAGATCTCCATCTCAACACCAGCACCCAGCTTCACTCAACGACCAGCAAGCTACAGTGCTGGACACCCTATGCCAAACAACTAGCAAGACAGGAACACAACGCCACCCATTAGCAGAGAGGCAGCCTAAAATCATAAAAAGTCCGCAGACACCCCAAAACACACCACCAGACGTGGACCTGCCCACCAGAAAGACAAGATCCAGCCTCATCCACCAGAACACAGGCACTAGTCCCCTCCACCAGGAAGCCTACACAATGCACTAAACCAACCTTAGCCACTGGGGACAGACACCAAAAACAACGGGACCTACACACCTGCAGCCTGCAAAAAGGAGACCCCTAACACAGTAACATAAGCAAAATGAGAAGGCAAAAAAACACACAGCAGGAGAAGGAGCAAGATAAAAACCCACCAGACCTAACAAATGAAGAGGAAATAGGCAGTCTACCTGAAAAAGAATTCAGAATAATGAGGGTAAAGATGATCCAAGATTCTATTTCCAAGATCCAAACTCTTGGAAATAGAATAGACAAAATGCAAGAAACAGTTAACAAGGACCTAGAAGAACTAAAGATGAATCAAGCATCGATTAAAAACACAATACATGAAATAAAAACTACTCTAGATGGGATCAATAGCAGAATAACTGAGGCAGAAGAACGGATAAGTGAGGTGGAAGATAAAAGAGTGGAAATAACTGCTGCAGAGCAAAATAAAGAAAAAAGAATGAAAAGAACAGAGGACAGTCTCAGAGACCTCTGGGACAACATTAAACGCACCAACATTCGAATTATAGGGGTTCCAGAAGAAGAAGAGAAAAAGAAAGGGACTGAGAAAATATTTGAAGAGATTATAGTTGAAAACTTCCCTAATATGGGAAAGGAAATAGTTAATCAAGTCCAGGAGGCACAGAGAGTCCCATACAGAATAAATCCAAGGAGAAATATGCCAAGACACATATTAATCAAACTGTCAAAAATTAAACACAAAGAAATCATATTAAAAGCAGCAAGGGAAAAACAACAAATAACACACAGGGGAATCCCCATCAGGTTAACAGCTGATCTCTCAGCAGAAACTCTACAAGCCAGAAGGGAGTGGCAGGACATAATTAAAGTGATGAAGGAGAAAAACCTGCAACCAAGATTACTCTACCCAGCAAGGATCTCATTCAGATTTGATGGAGAAATTAAAACCTTTACAGACAAGTAAAAGCTCAGAGAGTTCAGCACCAGCAAACCAGCTTTACAACAAATGCTAAAGGAACTTCTCTAGGCAAGAAACACAACAGAAGGAAAAGACCTACAATAACGAACCCAAAACAATTAAGAAAATGGGAATAGGAACATACATATAGATAATTACCTTAAATGTAAATGGACTAAATGCTCCCACCAAAAGACACAGATGGGCTGAATGGATACAAAAACAAGACCCATATATATGCTGTCTACAAGAGACCCACTTCAGACCTAGAGACACATACAGACTGAAAGTGAGGGGATGGAAAAAGATATTCCATGCAAATGGAAACCAAAAGAAAGCTGGAGTAGCAATTCTCATATCAGACAAAATAGACTTAAAATAAAGACTACTAGAAGAGACAAAGAAGGACACTACATAATGATCAAGGGATCGATCCAAGAAGAAGATATAACAAATGTAAATATTTATGCACCCAACATAGGAGCATCTCAATACATAAGGCAAATACTAACAGCCATAAAAGGAGAAATCGATAGTAACACAATCATAGTAGGGGACTTTAACACCCCACTTTCACCAATGGACAGATCATCCAAAATGAAAATAAATAAGGAAACACAAGCTTTAAATGATACATTAAACAAGATGGACTTAATTGATATTTATAGGACATTCCATCCAAAAACAACAGAATACACATTTTTCTCAAGTGCTCATGGAACATTCTCCAGGATAGTTCATATCTTGGGTCTCAAATCAAGCCTTGGTAAATTTAAGAAAATTGAAATTGTATCAAGTATCTTTTCTGACCACAATGCTATGAGGCTAGATATCAATTACAGGAAAAGAGCTGTAAAAAATACAAACACATGGAGGCTAAACAATACACTACTTAATAACGAAGTGATCACTGAAGAAAACAAAGAGGAAATTAAAAAATACCTAGAAACAAATGACAATGGAGACACGACGACCCAAAACCTATGGGATGCAGCAAAAGCAGTTCTAAGAGGGAAGTTTATAGCAATACAATCCCACCTTAAGAAACAGGAAACATCTCGAATAAACAACCTAACCTTGCACCTAAAGCAATTAGAGAAAGAAGAACAAAAACATCCCAAAGTTAGCAGCAGGAAAGAAATCATAAAAATCAGATCAGAAATAAATGAAAAAGAAATGAAGGAAACGATAACAAAGATCAATAAAACTAAAAGCTGGTTCTTTGAGAAGATAAACAAAATTGATAAACCATTAGCCAGACTCATCAAGAAAAAAAGGGAGAAGACTCAAATCAACAGAATTAGAAATGAAAAAGGAGAAGTAACAACTGACACTGCAGAAATACAAAAGATCATGAGAGATTACTACAAGCAACTCTATGCCAATAAAATGGACAACCTGGAAGAAATGGACAAATTCTTAGAAATGCACAACCTGCCAAGACTGAATCAGGAAGAAATAGAAAATATGAACAGACCAATCACAAGCACTGAAATTGAAACTGTGATAAAAAATCTTCCAACAAACAAAAGCCCAGGACTAGATGGCTTCACAGGCGAATTCTATCAAGCATTTAGAGAAGAGCTAACACCTATCCTTCTGAAACTCTTCCAAAATATAGCAGAGGGAGGAACACTCCCAAACTCATTCTACGAGGCTACCATCACCTTGATACCAAAACCAGACAAGGATGTCCCAAAGAAAGAAAAGTACAGGCCAATATCACTGATGAACATAGATGCAAAAATCCTCAACAAAATACTAGCAAACAGAATCCAACAGCACATTAAAAGGATCATACACCATGATCAAGTGGGGTTTATTCCAGGAATGCAAGGATTCTTCAATATATGCAAATCAATCAACGTGATACACCATATTAACAAATTGAAGGAGAAAAACCATATGATCATCTCAATAGATGCAGAGAAAGCTTTCGACAAAATTCAACACCCATTTATGATAAAAACCCTGCAGAAAGTAGGCATAGAGGGAACTTTCCTCAACATAATAAAGGCCATATATGACAAACCCACAGCCAGCATCGTCCTCAATGGTGAAAAACTGAAACCATTTCCACTAAGATCAGGAACAAGACAAGTTTGCCCACTCTCACCACTTTTATTCAACATAGTTTTGGAAGTTTTAGCCACAGCAATCAGAGAAGAAAAGGAAATAAAAGGAATCCAAATCGGAAAAGAAGAAGTAAAGCTGTCACTATTTGCAGATGACATGATACTATACATAGAGAATCCTAAACATGCTACCAGAAAACTACTAGAGCTAATTAATGAATTTGGTAAAGTTGCAGGATACAAAATTAATGCACAGAAATCTCTGGTATACTTATATACTAATGACGAAAAATCTGAAAGTGAAATCAAGGAAACACTCCCATTTACCATTGCAACAAAAAGAATAAAATATCTAGGAATAAACCTACCTAAGGAGACAAAAGACCTGTATGCAGAAAATTATAAGACACTGATGAAAGAAATTAAAGATGATACAAATAGATGGAGAGATGTACCATGTTCTTGGATTGGAAGAATCAACATTGTGAAAATGACTCTACTACCCAAAGCAATCTACAGATTCAATGCAATCCCTATCAAACTACCACTGGCATTTTTCACAGAACTAAAACAAAAAATTCCACAATTTGTATGGAAACACAAAAGACCCGGAATAGCCAAAGCAATCTTGAGAACGAAAAGTGGAGCTGGAGGAATCAGGCTCCCTGACTTCAGACTATACTACAAAGCTACAGTAATCAAGACAGTATGGTACTGGCACAAAAACAGAAAGATAGATCAATGGAACAGGATAGAAAGCCCAGAGATAAACCCACGGACATATGGTTACCTTATCTTTGATAAAGGAGGCAGGAATGTACAGTGGAGAAAGGACAGTCTCTTCAATAAGTGGTGCTGGGAAAACTGGATAGGGAGATGTAAAAGTATGAGATTAGTTTACTCCCTAACACCATACACAAAAATAAGCTCAAAATGGATTAAAGACCTAAATGTAAGGCCAGAAACTATCAAGCTCTTAGAGGAAAACATAGGCAGAACACTCCATGAGAGAAATCACAGCAAGATCCTTTTGGACCCACCTCCTAGAGAAATGGAAATAAAGACAAAAATAAACACATGGGACCTAATGAAACTTAAAAGCTTTTGCACAGCAAAGGAAACCATAAACAAGACCAAAAGACAACCCTCAGAATGTGCGAAAATATTTGCAAATGAAGCAACTGACAAAGGATTAATCTCCAAAATTTATAAGCAGCTCATGCAGCTCAATAGCAAAAAAACAAACAACCCAATCCAAAAATGGGCAGAAGACCTAAATAGACATTTCTCCACAGAAGATATACAGACTGCCAACAAACACATGAAAGGATGCTCAACATCTTTACTCATTAGAGAAATGCAAATCAAAACTACAATGAGATATCGTCTCACACCAGTCAGAATGGCCATCATCAAAAAATCTAGAAACAATAAATGCTGGAAAGGGTGTGGAAAAAAGGGAATACTCTTGCACTGCTGGTGGGAATGTGAATTGGTACAGCCCCTATGGAGAACGGTATGGAGGTTCCTTAAAAAACTACAAATAGAACTACCATATGACCCAGCAATCCCACTACTAGGCATATACCCTGAGAAAACCATAATTCAAAAAGAGACATGTACCAAAATGTTCATAGCAGCCCTATTTACAATAGCCCGGAGATGGAAACAACCTAAGTGTCCATCATCGGATGAATGGGTAAAGAAGATGTGGCACATATATACAATGGAATATTACTCAGCCATAAAATGAAGCGAAATTGAGCTATTTGTAATGAGGTGGATGGACCTAGAGTCTGTCATACAGAGTGAAGTAAGTCAGAAAGAGAAAGACAAATACTGTATGCTGACACATATATATGGAATTTAAGGAAAAAAATGTCATGAAGAACATAGGGGTAAGACAGGAATAAAGACACAGACCTACTAGAGCATGGACTTGAGGATATGGGGAGGGGGAAGGGTAAGCTGTGACAAAGTGTAAGAGCGGCATGGACATATATACACTACCAAACGTAAGGTAGATAGCTAGTGGGAAGCAGCCGCATAGCACAGGGAGATCAGCTCAGTGCTTTGTGACCACCTGGAGGGGTGGGATAGGGAGGGTGGGAGGGAGATGCAAAAGTGAGGGGATATGGGAACATATGTATATGTATAAAAAAAAAAAAGAAATGAGACTTAGAGAAGTTAGAGGACTTGTCAAAGGCCTCATTGATTAAAAATGACTATACATAAGACCCAGTAATAAATGTAGTTATATTTTGACAATTTACCAGGTATTAATGGGAGACAAAATTAGTCTTCAGTATGATTCTTACCTGTGAAGTTTATGGCCAAGTTGGAGGAACAGATATAGATGAAATTATGTTACAAGCCAGAGTTATTGTACAAATTATGGGTAAGGACAAAGGGTCATAGAAAGAATGGTAAGTTCTAACTGGGGAAATCAGGGAAGAATAAGTCAAAGTACTGATAGTAGTTAAACTTGGCATTAAAGGATAATGTGCCCCTCCCCCCATAATTTCCTAAACATTTCATGCAGTACAGATTTTCCTACTGATCAGAAATATATATCATTCTCAGCAATTGTATGTTCTTCTAAAGTTCTCACCTCTCCAGAAAAAGAATCCATGTCTGCACTTCCTACATCTTTTTCCACTGATCAGTATTTTCATTCAGATGAGTGGTATTTTTTGTAGTAAGAAAGCAAAGAAAAAACATTCTAGGCCTAGAATATAACAGCAAAAATAATACCTAATGCTTATTGAACAATTGTTATGTGCCAAGCACTGTTGCAGATATTATATATATAGATTAATTCATTTAATCTTGAAATCGACCCTATGAATGGATATTATTATCCCCATTTTACAGATGAGGAAACAATGGCCCAGAGAAATAAAGTAACTTTGCCAATATTACACAGCTAGAAACCCAGACTTTTAATTATTTCCTACAATGAACAAAGACTTAACGTTCTGAGTGATTTTTAACTTAAGAATGGGAAAGGAGGCTAGTATAACTCTTTTCCAGGTCTGTGGTTCTCAACTCTCTAAGACATACTGGTATTTTTTTATGACAAATATTCTGTACCATCCCCTTTTCTTTACTGAAATAAAATTTGTAGAGAATATAACTTACCTACACACACAATTTTTGAAAATCAATACAGTTTTCTCACTAATATAAGGGAGACATAAAAGGAAACTAATTTGTCATAAAGTATTTTGATTTGTTTACAACTTGGGTACAACTATGATAGAAAACATAATGAAGTAGTCATAAGAAGTGCTTATAATAGATAATTTTGTATTTAATAATTTTAATAAGATCAGAAATTAAAAACATGGGGAAATGGAAGAGCAGAGCGTTCAGGTGAACGTTAGTGTAAAAAATTACTATATTTTTGTAATGCTTAATTTAACAGTGTGATTGCTTCATTAGAAAAAAATGTTTGAGGCATAATAGGTACATTGGTAGCTATTCGATTTTGGACAAAGCTGTAAGACCCCATTTCAAATATTCAACTAAATATTGAAAACTTTTTCTTTGTATTTGACATTTTAACATAGGTTGTACATGTACATACATATACATATAGAGATACATAATCTATATATACACACACATATGTACACACATGAAGGAATGGCATACCTATAAATGCAGATTAATATACGTGTTATATCATGGCAACTCATCCCATACTGTATATGACAATGCCCTTGGCAAGTAATCTGAAATGGTGAACAATGGTATTCAGTAAAGCTTTGAACAAAGAAAAGTATAACATTCTTTTGATCTACTCAGTAGTTACATGATGGAAAATTCAGCATGAGTTGAGCCATGTCAAAAAAATACTTTGTGTTTATATATGATTAGATTCCAAACTCAAATAATTAAAAAAGAACTTAGTCTACATGTATGTCTGGTAGGACATTCAGAAGTCATGTGGGACATGGGATAATTTTTTCTAGAGTAGTGTAGGAACTCTAGAATCCTTAACCTGTGCCTACTTAATGCCATTTGACTGTCCCAGTCACTCCAACTAAAAACATCACAGGCCACAGCAAGAAGGCAGAGAAGATGCTATAAAACTGAAATAGAAGGAGATGGCCTAAGGAGGTCTCGGCTTTGTCTTTCATTTGACCTCATAACTCCATTTTGAAGATGTGGAAAATGAGCATACAGAGGATGGTGATCAGGATGAAGCCCAACCACAGCCTCCTGAGCAGGATGATAAGACTCCTGGCGGACTCCAGGCAGTCTGACCACCCTCAAAAACAAGACACAGAAGAAAAACTGGGATTGAAGTACACTAAGCAGAATATGAAGCTGCTATTTTACACTTGAAGGGGGAGTACAGAGAAGAAATTGAAAATCTGCAGCACATCCCTGCAGAGTAATATCATATAGATTAAGGCACTTAAGGAAGTGGCCCTAGAAGGAGGAAGAATTCTGCTGAGCCATCCATTCTGTATCCCCAGGGATGTTTGGAAATGGCTGACTTGATCCTTCTTTGTGAAGCCCAGAAACACTGAGGGTTCATTTCCTTCATCCCACCATCTAATTGTCATCTCCTTCTGTCTGGTGTTTGTTTGCAGTGCCTGTAACAGGAAGTTTCAGAGTCTTAATTTCAAATAACTAAAGACTGAAGCAGGCACTGATTCTAGTTTACTGATGGCTGGGGTTGATCCCACACTTCAGGAGAAAATAATAGTGAAATGTAAATAAAACTTGGTGCTCGTTTAGTGCTAAAAAAAAAATTAAACATAAACACGTCATCACAAATTTCCAAAGTGCCCTTGTTCCCAGTGAATTTAAGTTTCTTTCTTTGTCAGGAAAGAATTCGGAGATGAAGTGCTAGGTAAGAATCAGATTTATTTAGAGAGAAACACATTCCACAGAGTGTGGGCCATCTCAGAAGGCAAGATGCCTCGAAATACGGTGTGATTAGTTTTGTTTTTTGGGTTTTTTAGTGTAAATCTATTTGTTTGTTTATGTATTTATTTTTGGCTGCATCGGGTCTTCGTTGCTTCACGCGGCCTTTCTCAGTTGCAGTGAATGGGGGCTACTCTTCCTATGGTGTGCGGGCTTCTCATTGCAGAGGCTTCTCTTGTCGTGTAGCACAGGCTCTAGGCACGCAGGCTTCAGTAGTTGCGGCTCATGGGCTCTAGAGCACAGGCTCGTTAGCTGTGGCGCACAGGCTTAGTTGCTCCACGGCATGTGGCATCTTCCCGGAGCAGGGCTCGAACCCGTGTCCCCTGCATTGGCAGGCAGATTCTAAACACTGCACCACCAGGGAAGTCTGGTATGGTTAGTTTTTATGGGCTGGATAATTTCGTAGGCTAATGAGTGGGAGGATTATTCCAATTATTTTGGGGAAGGGGCAGAGATTTCCAGGAATTTGGCCACCGCCCACTTTTTAGCCTTTTACAGTTAGCCTCAGAACTGTCCTGGGCTCTGGTGGGTGTGTCATTTTGCATATGCTAATGTATTACAGTGAGCATATAATGGAGGCTCTGGGTCCACTGGGAGTCAAATCTTCCTCCATCTTGGACCCAGTTGGTTCTAAGGAGTCTTTGTCATGTCCCATGGCTCTTTCATTCTTTTAAAGGTTGTGCTCTGCCCCCTTCCCTCCTGTTTCACCCTAGAGAGAGTAACTATGCCCACTGGGAACCACACAGTTCTGGACCTTCATTTGTTTCCTTATGGAAAAATACCTTGATCTGATTTGACTAAATATGCTTAGGTAAAATTTCTTCAGATAACAGATTTGAGTAGTAGTCTTGCTGTGCCATAACTCAAAGAAGTGATTATGGGATGATAATTTCAGGGCCCATGCCAGAAGCAGAGAGATTTCCCTGTCTTTGAAACCTTCCATGTTGTGACAGTTGAGAAAGTGTTGAGCAGGCCAGATTAAGTGCCTCAGGGCCCAGCGCCAGATGATTAACAGGGCCAAAAGGGAAATACTATACCAAAGACCCTTCATGAAAGAATAGTGAATGCAAAGCTATAAAAACTGAGTCCAGTAAAGTGGAGCCTGGCCAGAGCCAGGTTTACACTGCACAGTTTAGTCAAAGCTGGTGGTCTTGGACCAGACCTGAGCCCGGTCCAAATGGGGGAAGTAAGACAACCAAGAAAGTTGGAGTGAAGGGTAGCCAGTGTCCATGTTGTGGTAGTGTATCTGTAGCATTTTATGTAATAATAAAAATTATCTTAAAATAATAAACCAAAACGATGTCAAATTTATATAACCTAAGTGTAATGATAGTATTAACAAGCATGTATTTTTTGGAGTAGGTATTTTATTGAGCACTTACAATTTACTATACATTGTACTGACCTCTTGACATATAATTTATCTTGCAATAATCGTATGAAGTGAATAGAACAATATTATTGTGCCCAGAGTACAGGTAAGGAAACTGAGAGGTAGAGAGGTCCATTAAAAGTCAGTCACGAGGGCTTCCCTGGTGGTGCAGTGGTTGAGAGTCCGCCTGCCGATGCAGGGGACACGGGTTCGTGCCCCGGTCCGGGAAGATCCCACATGCCGCGGAGCGGCTAGGCCCATGAGCCATGGCCTAAAACGTGTGTGTTTTTGGTTTTGGTTAACATCTTTATTGGAGAATAATGGCTTTACATTGTTGTGTTAGTTGCTGCTGTATAACAAAGTGAATCAGCTATACATATATCCCCATATCCCCTCCCTCTTGCGTCTCCCTCCCACCCTCCCTATCGCACCCCTCTAGCTGGTCACAAAGCATGAGCTCACCTCCCTGAGCTATGCCTCTGCTTCCCACTAGCTATCTGTTTTACATTTGGTAGTGTATATAAGTCCATGCCACCCTCTCATTTCGTCTCAGCTTACCCTTCCCCCTCCCCATGTCCTCAAGTCCATTCTCCACGTATGCGTGTTTATTCCTGTCCTGCCCCTAGGTTCTTTAGAACGCTTTTTTTTTTTTTTTTAGATTCCACATATAGGTGTTAGCATACGGTATTTGTTTTTCTCTTTCTGACTTATTTCACTCTGTATGACAGACTCTAGGTCCATCCACCTCACTGCAAATAACTCAATTTCGTTTCTTTTTATGGCTGAGTAATATTCCATTGTATATATGTGCCACATCTTCTTTATCCATTCATCTGTCAATGGACACTTAGGTTGCTTCCATGTCCTGGCTATTGTAAATAGAGCTACAGTGAACATTGTGGTACATGACTCTTTTTGAATTATGGTTTTCTCAAGGTATATGCCCAGTCGTGGCATTCCTGGGTCGTATGGTAGTTCTATTTGTAGTTTTTTAAGGAAGCTCAATACTATTCTCCATAATGGCTGTATCAATTTACATTCCCACCAACAGTGCAAGAGTATTCCCTTTTCTCCACACCCTCTCCAGCATTTATTATTTGTAAATTTTTTAATGATGGCCATTGTGACTGCTGTAAGATGATATCTCATTGTAGTTTTGATTTGCACTTCTCTAATGATTAATGATGTTGAGCATTCTTTCATGTGTTTGTTGGCAATCTGTATATCTTCTTTGGAAAAGTGTCTATTTAGATCTTCTGCCCATTTTTGGATTGGGTTGTTTGTTTTTTTGTTATTGAGCTGCATGAGCTGCTTGTAAATTTTGGAGATTGATTCTATGTCAGTTGCTTCATTTGCAAATATTTTCTCCCAATCTGAGGGTTGTCCTTTCGTCTTTTTATTATGGTTTCCTTTGCTGTGCAAAAGCTTTGAAGTTTCATTAGGTCCCATTTGTTTATTTTTGTCTTTATTTCCATTTCTCTAGGAGGTGGGTCCAAAAGGATCTTGCTGTGATTTCTCTCATGGAGTGTTCTGCCTATGTTTTCCTCTAAGAGTTTGATAGTTTCTGGCCTTACATTTAGGTCTTTAATCCATTTTGAGCTTATTCTTGTGTATGGTGTTAGGGAGTGTTCTAATCTCATACATTTACATGTACCTGTCTGGTTTTCCCAGCACCACTTATTGAAGAGGCTGTCTTTTCTCCACTGTATATTCTTGCCTCCTTTATCAAAGATAAGGTGACCATATGTCCGTGGGTTTATCTCTGGGCTTTCTATCCTGTTCCATTGATTTATCTTTCTGTTTTTGTGCCAGTACCATACTGTCTTGATTACTGTAGCTTTGTAGTATAGTCTGAAGTCAGGGAGCCTGATTCCTCCAGCTCCACTTTTCGTTCTCAAGATTGCTTTGGCTATTCCGGGTCTTTTGTGTTTCCATACAAATTTTGAAATTTTTTGTTCTAGTTCTGTGAAAAATGCCAGTGGTAGTTTGATAGGGATTGCATTGAATCTGTAGATTGCTTTGGGTAGTAGAGTCATTTTCACAATATTGATTCTTCCAATCCAGTAACATGGTATATCTCTCCATCTATTTGTATCATCTTTAATTTCTTTCATCAGTGTCTTATAATTTTCTGCATACAGGTCTTTTGTCTCCTTAGGTAGGTTTATTCCTAGGTATTATTCTTTTTGTTGCAGTGGTAAATGGGAGTGTTTTCTTAATTTCACTTTCAGATTTTTCATCATTAGTGTATAGGAATGCCAGAGATTTCGGTGCATTAATTTTGTATCCTGCTACTTTACCAAATTCATTGATTAGCTCTAGTAGTTTTCTGGTAGCATCTTTAGGATTCTCTATGTATAGTATCATGTCATCTGAAAGCAGTGACAGCTTTACTTCTTCTTTTCCAATTTAGATTCCTTTTATTTCTTCTCTGATTGCTGTGACTGACACTTCCAAAACTATGTTGAATAACAGTGGTGAGAGTGGGCAACCTTGTCTTGTTCCTGATCTTAGTGGGAATGGTTTCAGTTTTTCACTATTGAGGACAATGTTGGCTGTGAGTTTGTCATATATGCCGTTTATTATGTTGAGGAAGGTTCCCTCTATGCCTACTTTCTGCAGGGTTTTTATCATAAATGGGTGTTGAATTTTGTTCAAAGCTTTCTCTGCATCTATTGAGATGATCATATGGTTTTTCTCCTTCAATTCATTAATATGGTGTATCATGTTGATTGATTTGTATATATTGAAGAATCCTTGCATTCCTGGAATAAACCCCACATGATTATGGTGTTTGATCCTTTTAATGTGCTGTTGGATTCTGTTTGCTAGTATTTTGTTGAGGATTTTTGCATCTATGCTCATCAGTGATATTGGCCTGTAGTTTTCTTTCTTTGTGACATCTTTGTCTGGTTTTGGTATCAGGGTGATAGTGGCCTCGTAGAATGAGTTTGGGAGTGTTCCTCCCTCTGGTGTATTTTGGAAGAGTTTGAGAAGGATAGGTGTTAGCTCTTCTCTAAATGTTTGATAGAATTCGCCTGTGAAACCATCTGGTCCTGGGCTTTTGTTTGTTCAAAGATTTTTTTGGGGGGGGGTGTACGCGGGCCTCTCAGTGTTGTGGCCTCTCCCGTTGCAGAGCACAGGCTCCAGACGCGCAGGCTCAACAGCCGTGGCTCATGGGCCCAGCCGCTCCGCGGCAGATGGGATCTTCCCGGACTGGGGAACAAACCCATGTCCCCTGCATTGGCAGGAGGACTCTCAACCACTGCGCCACCAGGGAAGCCCTGTTTGAAGATTTTTAATCACAGTTTCAATTTCAGTGCTTGTGTTTGGTCTGTTCATATTTTCTTTTTCTTCCTGGTTCAGTCTCAGCCGGTTGTGCATTTCTAAGAAATTGTCCATTTCATCCAGGTTGTCCATATTGTTGGCCTAGAGTTGCTTGTAGTAATCTCTCATGGTCCTTTGTATTTCTGCAGTGTCAGTTGTTACTTCTTCTTTTTCATTTCTAATTCTATTGATTTGAGTCTTCTTCCTTTTTTTCTTGATGAGTCTGGCTAATGGTTTATCAATTTTGTTTATCTTCTCAAAGAACCAGCTTTTAGTTTTATTGATCTTTGCTATCGTTTCCTTCATTTCTTTTTCATTTATTTCTATTCTGATCTTTATGATTTCTTTCCATCTGCTAACTTTGGGGGTTTGTTGTTCTTCTTTCTCTAATTGCTTAAGGTGCAAGGTTAGGTTGTTTATTTGAGATGTTTCCTGTTTCTTAAGGTAGGATTGTATTGCTATAAACTTCCCTCTTAGAACTGCTTTTGCTGATCCCATAGGTTTTGGGTCATCGTGTTTTCATTGTCATCTGTTTCTAGGTAGTTTTTGATTTCCTCTTTGATTTCTTCAGTGATCACTTCGTTATTAAGTAGTGTATTGTTTAGCCTCCATGTTTTTGTATTTTTTACATATCTTTTCCTGTAATTGATATCTAGTCTCATAGCGTTGTGGTTGGAAAAGATACTTGATATGATTTCAATTTTCTTAAATTTACCAAGGCTTGTTTTGTGACCCAAAATATGATCTACCCTGGAGAATGTTCCATGAGCCCTTGAGAAAAATGTGTATTCTGTTATTCTTGGATGGAACGTCCTATAAATGTCAATTAAGTCCATGTTGTTTAATGTATCATATAAAGCTTGTGTTTCCTTATTTATATTCATTTTGGATGATCTGTCCATTGGTGAAAGTGGGGTGTTAAAGTCCCCTACTATGAATGTGTTACTGTCGATTTCCCCTTGTTTGGCTGTTAGTATTTGCCTTACGTATTGAGGTGCTCCTATGTTGGGTGCATAAATATTACCAATTGTTATATCTTCTTCTTGGATCTATCCCTTGATCATTATGTAGTGGCCTTCTTTGTCTCTTGTAATAGTCTTTATTTTAAAGTCTATTTTGTCTGATATGAGAAGTGCTACTCCAGCTTTCTTTTGATTTCCATTTGCGTGGAATATCTTTTCCCATCCCCTCACTTTCAGTCTGTATGTGTCCCTTGGTCTGAAGTGGGTCTCTTGTAGACAGCATATATATGGGTCTTGTTTTTGTATCCATTCAGCCAGTCTATGTCTTTTGGTGGGTCTTATTGATATGTATGTTCCTACTTCCATTTTCTTAATTGTTTTGGGTTTGTTATTGAAGGTCTTTTCATTCTTTTGTGTTTCGTGCCAAGAGAAGTTCCTTTAGCATTCATTGTAAAGCTGGTTTGGTGGTGCTGAACTCTCTCAGCTTTTGCTTCTCTGTAAAGGTTTTAATTTCTCCATCAAATCAGAATGAGATCCTTGCTGGGTAGAGTAATCTTGGTTGTAGGTTTTTTTCCCTCATCACTTTAAATATGTCCTGCCACTCCCTTCTGGCTTGCAGAGTTTCTGCTGAAAGATCAGCTGTTACCCTTAGGGGGATTCCCTTGTGTGTTATTTGTTGTTTTTCCCTCACTGCTTTTAATATGTTTTCTTTGTATTTAATTTTTGATAGTTTGATTAATATGTGTCTTGGCGTGTTTCTCCTTGGATTTATCCTGTATGGGACTCTGTGCTTCCTGGACTTGATTAACTATTTCCTTTCCCATATTAGGGAAGTTTTCAACTATAATCTCTTCAAATATTTTCTCAGTCCCTTTCTTTTTCTCTTCTTCTTCTGGGACCCCTATAATTCGAATGTTGGTGTGTTTAATGTTGTCCCAGTGGTCTCTGAGACTGTCCTCAGTTCTTTTCATTCTTTTTTCTTTATTCTGCTCTGCAGTAGTTATTTCCTCTATTTTATCTTCCAGGTCACTTATCCGTTCTTCTGCCTCATTTATTCTGCTATTGATCCCTTCTAGAGAATTTTTTTTTTTCCTGTACACGGGACTCTCACTGCTGTGGCCTCTCCCATTGCGGACCACAGGCTCTGGATGCGCAAGCTCAGCGGCCATGGCTCCCGGGCCCAGCCACTCCGCAGCATGTGGGATCCTCCCGGACCGGGGCACGAACCCATGTCCCCTGCATTGGCAGGTGGACTCCCAACCACTGCGCCACCAGGGAAGCCCTAGAGAATTTTTAATTTCCTTTATTATGTTGTTCGTCACTGTTTGTTTCCTCTTTAGTTCTTCTAGGTCCTTGTTAAATGTTTTTTGTATTTTCTCCATTCTATTTCCAAGATTTTTGGATCATCCTTACTATCATTATTCTAAATTCTTTTTCAGGTAGACTGCCTATTTCCTCTTCACTTGTTTGGTCTGGTGGGTTTTTACCTTGCTCCTTCATCTGCTGTGTGTTTTTCTGTCTTCTCATTTTGCTTATCTTACTGTGTTTGGGGTCTCCTTTTTGCAGGCTGCAGGTTCGTAGTTCCCGTTGTTTTTGGTGTCTGTCCCCAGTGGCTAAAGTTGGTTCAGTGGGTTGTGTAGGCTTCCTGGTGGAGGGGACTAGTGCCTGTGTTCTGGTGGATGAGGCTGGATCTTGTCTTTCTGGTGGGCAGGTCCACGTCTGGTGGTGTGTCGTGGTGTGTTTGTGGCCTTATTATGATTTTATGCAGCCTCTCTGCTAATGGGTGGGGTTGTGTTCCTGTCTTGCTAGTTGTTTGGCATAGGGTGTCCAGCACTGTAGCTTGCTCGTCGTTGAGTGAAGCTGGGTCTTGGTGTTGAGATGGAGATCTCTGGGAGATTTTCGCCATTTGATGTTACGTGGGGCTGGGAGGTCTCTTGTGGACCAGTGTCCTGAAGTTGGCTCTCACACCTCAGAGGCACAGCACTGACTCCTGGCTGCAGCATCAAGAGCCTTTCGTCCACATGGCTCAGAATAAAAGGGAGAAAAAGTGGAAAGAAAGAAAGAGAGAAAGAGAGAAAGGGAGAAAGGGAGGAAGGGAGGAAGGGAGGAAGGAAGAGAGAGAAAGAGGATAAAATAAAATAAAGTAAGATCAGATAAAATAAAGTTATTCAAAGAAAAATTAAAAAATAAGTAGTAAGAAAAAATATTTTTAAGTAAAAAAAAAAAAGGACGGACAGAACCCTAGGACAAATGGTGAAAGCAAAGCTAGACAGACAAAATCTCACACAGAAGCATACACACACACACTCACCAAAAGAGGAAAAGGGGAAGAAATAATATATCTTGCTCTCAATGTCCACCTCCTCAATTTGGGATGATTCGTTGTCTATTCATGTATTCCACAGATGCAGGGTACATGAAGTTGATTGTGGAGATTTAATCCACTGCTCCTGAGGCTGCTGGGAGTAATTTCCCTTTCTCTTCTTTGTTGGCAAAGCTCCGGAGGTTAAGCTTTGGATTTGGCCCCACCTCTGTGTGTAGGTCGCCTGAGGGCGTCTCTTCTTTGCTCAGACAGGACGGGGTTAAAGGAGCAGCTGATTCGGGGGCTCTGGCTCACTCAGGCTGGGGGGAGGGAGGGGTACGTATGCGGGGCGAGCCTGCGGCGTTAGAGGCCGGTGTGACATTTCACCAGCCTGAGGCGCGCCCTGCGTTCTCCCGTTCTCCCGGGGAAGTTGTCCCTGGATCGCAGGACCCTAGCAGTCGAGGGCTGCACACGTTCCCAGGAGGGGAGGTGTGGATAGTGACCTGTGCTCGCACACAGGCTTCTTGGTGGCGGCAGCAGCAGCCTTAGCGTCTCATGCCCGTCCTCTGGGGTCCATGCTGTTAGCCACGACTCGCACCCGTCTCTGGAGCTCCTTTAAGCAGCCCAGCGCTCTTAATCCCCTCTCCTCACGCACCAGGAAACAAAGAGGGAAGAAAAAGTCTCTTGCCTCTTCGGCAGGTCCAGACTTTTTCCCGGACTCCCTCCCGGCTAGCTGTGGTGCACTAACCCTTTCAGGCTGTGTTCACGTGCCCAATCCCAGTCCTCCCCCTGGGATCCGACCTCCAAAGCCCGAGCCTCAGCTCCCAGTCCCTGCCCACGCCGGTGGGTGTTCAGACAAGCCTCTCGGGCTGGTGAGTGTTGGTCGGCACCGATCCTCTGTGAGGGAATCTCTCCGCTTTGCCCTCCGCACCCCTGTTGCTGCGCTCTCCTCCGCAGCTCCGAAGCTTCCCCCTTCCGCCACTCACAGTCTCCTCCTGCGAAGGGGCTTCCTAGTGTGTGGAAACTTTCCTCCTTCACTGCTCCGTCCCACTGGTGCAGGTCCCATCCCTATTCTTTTGTCTCTGTTTTTTGTTTTGCCCTACCCAGGTATGTGGGGAGTTTCTTGCCTTTTGGGAGGTCTGAGGTCTTCTGCCAGCGTTCAGTGGGTGTTCTGTAGGAGCAGTTCCACGTGTAGATGTATTTCTGATGTATCTGTGGGGAGGAAGGTGATCTCCGCATCTTACTCTTCCGCCATCTTCCTGAACTCCTTATTTATTTTCATTTTGGTTGATCTGTCCATTAGTGAAAGTGCGGTGTTAAAGTCCCCTGCTATTATTGTGTTACTGTGGATTTCCCCTTGTTTGGCTGTTAGCACTTGCCTTATGTATTGAGGTGCTCCTCTGTTGGGTGCATAAATATTTACAATTGTTGTATCTTCTTCTTGGATCTATCCCTTGATCATTATGTAGTGGCCTTCTTTGTCTCTTGTAATAGTCTTTATTTTAAAGTCTATTTTGTCTGATATGAGAATTGCTACTCCAGGTTTCTTGTGATTTCCATTTGCATGGAATATCTTTTTCCATCCCCTCACTTTCAGTCTGTATGTGTCCCTTGGTCTGAAGTGGGTCTCTTGTAGACAGCATATATATGGGTCTTGTTTTTGTATCCATTCAGTCAGTCTGTGTCTTTTGTTTGGGGCATTTAATCCATTCACATTTAAGGTAATTATCGATATGTATGTTCCTTTCACCATTTTCTTAATTGTTTTGGGTTTGTTATTGTAGGTCTTTTCCTTCTCTTGTGTTTCCTGCCTAGAGAAGTTCCTTTAGCATTTGTTGTAAAGCTGGTTTGGTGGTTCTGAATTCTTTTAGCCTTTGCTCATCTGTAGAGGTTTTAATTTGTTCATACTAAAGGGAAAGGACATTCCTCTCAATGAATGGACCCCATTGAGCTACTGGAGTTGCTAGCAGTGTGAGACAACTTCACATTGTAATATTTTCAGGCCTGTGTCTTAAGTAGTAAGCACTGCTTTGCTCTGATGTTGACCCTAACTAATGTTATGGTGCTATAGAACAAGTTCATGGAATATGTACTTACAACAAAGAATTGACAATTCTGTTAGCTGCACACATGCAATAATAGCAAACATGAAGCCAAGAATTCCCTCTGGCAAACCCACAGTGCAGGGTTATGACTAGGATAGGAAAATTGAGTTTAGAATATCTGAAGGGCACAAGAACATGACAGTAGGAATCTGTACTTTCACCTGTAGTTTACATGCACATTACTGCTGCAAACTTATTTCAAAGCTCAAAGAAAATAATATCAACAATAGCAAAGATTTAGTGAGTACTTTCTATGCACTAGGCATCATACTAAACACTTTACTTGGTTTAATGCATGTAATTTGCACACTCACCTTATAGAAGAGATACTGTTTTTAACTCCAACTTACATATGAGAAAACAGTGGTTTAGAAAGGTTGAACTTTTAGCCAGTGGTAGTGGTGGATCAATAATACTCATGCTTTGACCCACAACAGTGTACCAGCTGTGTACTCATCGTATTATTTTGTCTATCCCCAAAATCTACTCTTTAGAGTTCTAATTTGCCTAAATTCTCTCAGAATTGATTTGCTAGTTTACATAAAATAGCAAGATATCCACAACTGAATCCATTCTTTTCATTTGGTAAAAATGACACTAGAACTTGATTGTACTTTGTTTCAGAATGTTTAGACTAATCAATATAAGTAACCCAATCTAGAAAATAATAGAATTTGGAAAGAGACAAATAATGGAATTTATATCTTGGCTTCTAGCTGTAATGTAGAATATATACCATCTGTGTGAAATAGTGACATGATTAGCTTGATTCTTAATTTCATTTTCAAATTATACTGCTTTGTATATAGTTTGTTTACATACATACATACAGAGATGGAAAAATTATTTTACCTAAGATTCGGTGAGTCATCTTGCCAGTGTGTTGGCAATGCCTATGTCAGTTTAAATGACCTAGCATTCCATTTCTAGAAAACATTCTATAGAAATTAATACATGTTTCAAAGATGTGTATAGAAGGATGTTTATCAGAGCATTGTATGTTATAGTGAAAAATCGGAGGCACCTTTAATATCCAGTAATAATGGAAAGAGTAATTTATTTACTAGTAATTTATTAGTATGATCTCGTCACACAGTCTTTCTTTCAACCCCTCAAATGCAGTACTTTCCCACTTCAAATCCTTTGAACTTGGCTCTTCTCTCTTCCCTCTCCCTATCATACTTCTCTCTCTCTGGTCATTCAATGTCTGACTTATATAAAGGACTTCATATTAAATGTCACTACCTGTGACACAGAATTGGTCTGAAAGGGACAGAAAAATTGGGTTAAGTTAATATTTAGAAATTGGTGAAGAACTTTAGAGAAGGTGGGAAGTTTAAGAATGATCAGAAGTTCAGCAATGGGATGAGGCTCATGATACAGTGTGCTTGGAGTGGGATGGATACTGAGAATGGGTGAAGCTCATGAATGGGGTTTATCAGAAGGGTTGGTGGCTGTGAACTGGAGATGGGGGTCAGGGAATATTAGTCATTCATTGAGGCTCTATAGTGGGAATGAGAGAAACAGGAGTGGAGTTGGTAAGAGATGGGCAGTGTCAGGGAGTATTCACCTCTCAGAGCAGCAGGTGTTCGTAGGATGCATTAAAGCAGTGGGGAGTGAACCATGGATTATATGATGATGAAAAAAAGGTCTCACTTCCTCAGAGAAGCCTTCCCTCTTCTATAGTCTACAGTAGCTCTCCCTTCCACCATTGCTTATATGACTTAATCATTTTATTGTTGTAAAGGTTGGGATCATGTCTAATTTGTCATAGGAGGAGTCTGTGGTACATTCTTCATTGAAAATATTAATTTTCAGGATAGTGTCAGAAGTATGATTCTATTTCTAAAAATAAAATGCTACATATATTTACCTATGTGTGTACATATTAAGTATATTTGAATTATATATATATCTTAATGAACTTAGAAAAGGGTCAGAGTGTTTACCATGTTTCAGGCATGGTAAATCTTCTAAAATCTTTACATGGAGTGTATAATTTAATCCTCATTACCATCTTACAAAATAAACATTAATTTTATTCCCATTTTAAAGAAGAGAGAACTGAGGCATAGAGCTGTTAGGTTAATTGCCTGAGGTCACATAGCTGGTAATGGCTAGAGCTGGGATGAGCAACATGTGGCTATTTACATTTAAATATTAATTAATGAAAGGTATATGGGGCCTCCCTGGTGGCGCAGTGGTTAAGAGTCCGCCTGCCGATGCAGGGGATACGGGTTCGTGCCCCGGTCTGGGAGGATCCCATATGCCGCGGAGCGGCTGGGCCCGTGAGCCATGGCCGCTGGGCCTGCGCATCCGGAGCCTGTGCTCCGCAACGGGAGAGGCCACAACAGTGAGAGGCCCGCATACCGCAAAAAGAAAAAAAAAAAAAAAAAAAAAAAGGTATATGAAATTAAAACTTCAGTTCCTCATTCACACTAGCCATATTTCAAGTGCTTGATAACCACATGTGGCTAGAAGCTATCTTATTTGGACAGCACAGATATAGCACATTTTCATCAGTGTAGAAAATTGTAGTAAACATCTGACTCTAGAGTCTTTTCTTACCCATTGTGTAACATTGCCTCCTCTCAAGCCAGGCTGTGGACCAGCTACCCGTACTGTGAGATGGGAGTAACGGTGGAAACTTTCAGATTTTACTTTATATAATTCTATGCTATTTGATTATTTTCTACCATTTAACAAGTACTATTCTTGGAATTTAAAAAAGTTATTCAAACCGTCTTCATTCAGAAATAGAATAATAAGGTACAGAGAAAACATTGATAAAGGATATCTTAATCTAACTGATGGAACCCCAAAGAGATATTCCATCAGACTTGCCAGCAAATACTAGAATTTACCTTCATAAAGGTGTACTATGAAGTCATATAATTAGCAAAGATATCTCATGATTCCTCTCAATGTATTTTCAGAGAAAGACAATATCATCAGATAAAGAACCCTTTGCCTGTTTCTACCAGCATTCTCTCAGTCCCACTGGTAGTGAAATCTGTTTTTCCAAGCTGGCACCATAAATCAGCTCCCCTCACCATTTCT
This sequence comes from Mesoplodon densirostris, assembly GCF_025265405.1. NCBI lineage: Eukaryota > Metazoa > Chordata > Mammalia > Artiodactyla > Ziphiidae > Mesoplodon > Mesoplodon densirostris. The sequence goes on from NC_082665.1 coordinate 83,062,319, forward strand.
GTATGCCTTTGTTTCTTCTTCCTTCATTTATTTACTTATGGTTTCCTATGAGAACGACAAAACTCTGGGTGAAAATTAGATTGCTTGAGAACTAAGAGAAAGTGGCTAAGTATTTGCATGTTCTGAGTATTCTCTTTTACTTCCTAAGCATAAGGATTGATAATTTGTGCTACTTTAAGATCAGTATCAGTAACTGCTTTTCCTATTAGCAATTAAGTCATTTTATAAACTTAGCTAAGTGTATAGATTCCAGAAGCATTTCTGAACCACTTTAGATTTTCCTTCAAGTAAAGTAACATACTTTATGTGTAACATGTGATATGGAAGATGTTTATGTTTAATTATTATATGTAATAAAAAGAGGGACGTAGAGAATGGACTTGAGGACACGGGGATGGGTAAGGGTAAGCTGGGACGAAGTGAGAGTAGCATTGACATATATACACTACCAAATGTAAAATAGATAGCTAGTGGGAAGCAGCTACATAGCACAGGGAGATCAGCTCGGTCCTTTGTGCCCACCTAGAGGGGTGGGATAAGGAGGGTGGGAGGGAGATGCAAGAGGGAGGGGATATGGGGATATATGTATACATATAGCTGATTCACTTCGTTATACGGCAGAAACTAACACAACATTGTAAAGCAGTTATACTCCAATAAAGATGTTAAAAATAAATAAATAAAATGTATGTAACATAAAAAAAAAATGTGATAACCATTCTCAGTTTACAGGCAGTACAAAAAGAGTCCAAATGCTGGATCTGGTCCAAGAATTGTAGCTTGATAACCCCTGTGTTACTGTATACCTGTTAAAATTCTAAGGATCTATAAATATTAAATCATTCTAGCGATCCTATGAAGTTGGTGCTATTATTACCATCATTTCCATTTTAAAGCTGGGGAAACTGAGATACAGAACTTGCCCAAGGTCACAGAACCAAGTAAATAATGGAGCTGAGATTCAATCTGGGCAGTTTGGCTCCAGAAAGTGTGTTCTCAACCACTGCTCTGTGTTCTCTCTCTGTTACAAAGGACTTAAAAGAGTATAAAATGTAAAGGAATTGATGCCAATTCAGAAACCTTCTGGTCAAAACAAAGAATGGAATTGTCGTACTCCCTATCCCCTCTACTTGCAGCGAAAAAAAATGTCACCTATCAAGAATCAGATTGGAATTCAACTTCCAGCAATATTGGATGAGAGAAGACAACAGAACCTTCCTATTTCTGAAGAAAAGCAATGTTAAACAACTTAGAAACTATACATATATTATGTAATCAAGTCTGGAGGTGAATAAAGTCATGTTCAAGCATGCACGAATTCAGAAAGCATACCTTCCAAAAAAAAAAAAAAAAAAAAGGAGGTATGGAGAGATCCACTGAAAACTGTTTGACAAGGTCTTTGGCCAGACCATAGAAACAAATCATCTTGAATTTCAGTTCAAATATGATCATGACTTTATTGCCAATTTAATGAACATTTTTGAACCCTTACCATATGTGAAGATAACATGACATGTGCTAAGTATATTTAAATGAACAATTCACACTCCCTGTCTGTACTAAGTGTAACAGTGGAATTTTATACAAGGTCTAGAGGAAAAGGAATAGTGAGAGTAGTCTAGGAGGAGTGAATGGAGGAGTTGATGCCAGAGCTGGCCTTTGAAGGCTGAAAAGAATTCCCCAGCAGGCATGTTTGGGTTAGTGGAACCTACCTTAAGGAACTATGGGTAGACTTTAATTATTGCTAAGCCTCCATCATTCGCTTGACATGTGCTGCCCTTAAGGGTTGACCATCCAGTTTCCTCTCCAGTCAGAAAATATGTACTGAGAGCTTTTTCTCTTTCTACTACTCTGCTGATATTTGATTTATTAAAAGCAAATATTGATATTTATTGAAACAGTAGTCCTTCATCAGGCCACTTTTTATAAACTTTGTATATTCATGTTTATAACTGACAATAATCTAAAAAGAAGGACGTATAGGCATAGTATAAGTGATATTCAAAAGTTTAAAACAAGTAAATCTTTAAAGGTTTTCTTTAAATGTTCATTGCTTACATAATTGTTAGAGCTGACAGGTGAATAACTTTAAAAGTTATATTATGTACTTCCTAAATTTGAAAAGTTTTAGTAGAATATGTTCTAATTATTCCAGTAGCTCTAGAAATCAGAAAATTCCAAGGATGATCATTTTATTTCTGTAAATCATCAGTGGATTAACAAGTTATATGATAGAAACATTTATGCTTCTTATTGTCTATTGTTTCAATATAATCATTCATAACTTTGTATATTAATGAACATTGATAGAAGCTATGTTGTAGCAATTTCTTTTAAAATTAAAATATATAAATTAAATAAAGAACATTTACCCTTTGCTTACCCTCATACTTCTGTCAAAGGCTCATGCTGTCAGGACCAATTAGTTATCATTTATACTTTTTTCTGTTGTTCTCATTGGTTGGATCTAGATTTGCCTTTAAGCTGTGTGTATGTTATTGACATTTTCTTCAAAGACCCAAGCTAGAACCAGATGATAAAATGAGTTGTGCTTTCCTGCAGATACATTTACATTATTCAGCTGTTTGTGGGTGATTTTGCTGTGCTGTAACAAAATAAAGCCTAAAGCATCATATTAACTGTGCTGTTTGTATGGGTGCTAATACACTTTGAATAAAACCCTCAATTACTAAGCATTTTTGAGTCCTGACAAGACAGTCCCAATGACATTAATGGTGTCTTTATAACCTTTTTAACTTCTTGTTTCTCTGACAGAGCTCTACAATAACAGTAGTGGGTTTGCCCTTGGCAAGCAAAAACTCATTTTGAGAGGATAATGGGTATTTACTATTTAGATAGCTGGCAATAAAATTTCTCTGAATGAGATTTTCCTGAGAAACTATAAACTGATTAAATTACTTCCTTTTAATGGACTGGAAAAGTGTGTAATAATAGTTTGTTGAAGCTTTGTATCCAGTGTCTTGCTTCCTTTTTTAGAGGCATAGAAGCAGTCTGGTTTTGGTGAATTATAGAGGTTGGCAGAAATTATTCTCCATGGTATACTTTATTCTCAATTTTTTCTCTAAGTAAAAAGAAACGTGGGTACTTCTGTGAAGATAGGAAGGATACACTCAGTAATGTATCTGTTTACTTCAAACCTTATTTTAATCAAAAGTAAAATGTAGCAGTTGTTTTATGCCTTAAAAATTCTGTTTTTAGGAAATATACCCCAACACTGATGTAAATTTGGAAAACCACCCTGTTTTTCTGGTGGATATTTTTGCTTAACTTATTTAAAATAAATGAAAATCAATAAACTATTTTATCTATTGCTTAAAGGCTAAAATTGAACTTATTACTTTTCTAGACTGATTATTAATATATATGCATTTATATTTCTATGAGCAATTTAATAAGAGATTTTTGTTTAATGATTATTAATTTGGATCCTATAAAATTCAACATACCAGTCCATGATACAAACTATAAGAAAGAAATTAACATTAGTTCTGGTAGAAAAGGAATACTAAAATATATTTTATTATTATAAAACTTGATTAGGGAATGTCTCAAAATTTCACTTAGTGTGAATTTTGTCAATAAATATCAACTAAGAAAAATAATTTACATTTCTTGATTTAAAATGTGAAATCTTACATAAAATATATTTGGTAACTCATACTCTAAATATTTTTCTTTAAAGACAAATCCATTATGGTCCTTGGGGGTGACAGCTTGCAGAATATCTTACCAGGCCATGAATTTTGCACAGAAGTGCATCAAATTCAGTATTTTTATTGGCAGTCAGAATTTCATATTTGTCACTATAATAAAATTGTGATTGAAATGGAACCTTGAATGTTCTGTCCTTATGTGAAGTACTTTGAATTTGAATATCACACATATCCTAACTTAGAGCACATTCATTTTCTCTTAAGCCTTTGGCACTGACACATCCGTCCCTGGCATTGTTTTTCATTCCAGCAAATCTGTGCTGTTGGCACCAATAGGTACAAGGAACACTAGTTATGATAATAAAGAAATGAAGAGAGAAACAATAATATTTGTCTTCCCCTTTGAATGATCTAATCCAGGTCACTACTATAAGCTATAAACTACTTCATAATTTAGATTTTATCGGGTCAACTGTTTTGTCGTTGTGCTTTTTTCTCCCTCACTTCTCAGGATTATAATAAATAAACATTAGTGAAATATTGTGAAATAATGGCTCATGTAGTAAATTTACTGAAATTTGTTTTCAACTGACCTGGGAAAATTTTTTAGAGAAAATTGAGATTACTTTAAAATGGAAACTTATCCTCTTTAATATACAGTTCTACTTTAATTCCGATAACCCTGAAGTTATTGTTAAAACTGATTTACTGAAGTATAGCAAGGATGTAATGAATATGTATTTGCATTTTAGTCATTTATTCTTCAATAAGACATAAGTATAGGTTCACTACATTTTCTCAGTTTATTCAACTAGTTGTCACTGAAGTTAGGTAATGAAGCAACTATACTCCAGTAAAAATTAATTTTAAAAAGTTGGGTAATGAATACAACTTAAAAATATAAAGTTTTTTTTCAATATTTTTATGGCAACATAGCACAGATTTTGGGCTGTTGTAATAATTTTCATGGAGTAAAGAAGTCATTAAAGGAAGATTTCACTGTGATTATTACTGTTCTATAAATGATTAAACTTTAACCAAATGGGAAAAAAATGTAAAAGTTTTCTGCATAGGGCTTCCCTGGTGGCGCAGTGGTTGAGAGTCTGCCTGGCGATGCAGGGGACACGGGTTCGTGCCCTGGTCCGGGAAGATCCCACATGCCGCGGAGCGGCTGGTCCCGTGAGCCATGGCCGCTGAGCCTGGGTGTCTGGAGCCTGTACTCCACAATGGGAGAGGCCACAACAGTGAGAGGCCCGCGTACCACAAAAAAAAAAAAAAAAAAAAGTTTTCTGCATAAAATGTATCAACTTAAAGCTTATCTAATTTAAAAAATAGAGCTAGCAGATTTTTTTTTATTTTAGCAGATTTTTTATAGAGAAAAATTAATTGCTATAGGTACCTATCAAATTTTTTGTGTGTGTGTGTGGTACGCGGGCCTCTCACTGTTGTGGCCTCTCCCCTTGCGGAGCACAGGCTCCGGACGTGCAGGCTCAGCAGCCATGGCTCACGGGCCCAGCCGCTCTGCGGCATGTGGGATCTTCCCTGACCGGGGCACGAACCCGTGTCCCCTGCATCGGCAGGCGGACTCTTAACCACTGCGCCACCAGGGAAGCCCCGTGTACCTATCAATTTTTATAAGAACAGTGAATCTTTAGTTCTTTATTATTATTAGATCAGGAACTCGGAGAGTTGCTTGTTTTGGGGAACCTCCATTTTCTAGTGTGAATCAGCGCAGTTACCATAATGTTTTGTCATTTAACAAAATGCGCACAAATATGAATTTTAATTAAATGTATGCTGCAATGATAAATTATATCTACATACAGCTTTACGTTAATCCTTGTGGCCTCCCAAATCCACCATCCCCATGCCACTGTTGGTGCCTGTGTTAATTTGCTTAATTGTATGAAATGGTAAACAATACCTGAAATTATTTTTAATATATAATGCAGGACTTGATCAACAGAATGCAGTTTCATAGCACTGTTTACGGGTGCAGAATATTATTTTTGGTAATTTCTTTCTTAAACAGTTCTTACGTTGAGTTCTTTCTTTTGAAGAGATTTTCAGTTTTAACTGGTGTGATGGGTAAGGCTTTTACATGGAAACAAAGTAGCAGATTGAAGTGGTTTCAGGGCTTTAATCCCTTGGTAAATTAGCCAGCAGGCTAGCCTTTTCATAGACATGCTAAACAACAGGTTGATGCCATTTGGGCATTAGCAAAGAGAACCACCTGAGGGAATAGTGAGTGGATAAGAAGAAATGTAGAATGGGAAGAAGGCATGGGTATTAGCTTCTCCTGGGTGGAGTGGCTAAAGTAGTACCCATAAATGAGTCATTGTATCTGATATTTTAGGTTTCCCCTTGTACGTTCTTAAACTTACATTATTCTCAAAATTCTCAAATTTACTTTAAAGATGACATTACATTTTATTATTATACAGTGCTAAAGTTGTACATGAAAACTTAAGTGCCAGTAAGTTTATAAATATTTATATGTTATAAATCTATACTTTCTCCTTTTTGAAAAGAGATTTGAGGGCTTTCATTTTGTTATTCTTGGAGAGAAGAATTCTTGTTATTCTTAATCAAGTAGAAGACAACATTCTGAAATGTGAATGTGTAGAATTTTAAAAGCATATTTAAATAATCTTGCCTATATGTAAACTACAAACAAATATTTATAGGCTATTATAAAATTATTTTCTTAAAATGTTTTCATAGTTTTCCAAACTAATTACCTGAGAGAAATGAACTGTTTGCCATATTGCATTATCTGTATTAGGCAATGTATTTAAATCATACCATAAATAAATGGTGACCAGCACAGTTAGCAACAGTTAATAGGAAAAATTATTTATTTAGACTTTAACCAAGGAATGTAACTTCATGTAAACATGAAAGAATTTATCTAATCTCAGGAAGAGCCAATTATAAAATTATTCATTTTGCATATTATTTAAAGTTCCTCAACTAGTTGGTACCTTGGTATTGATAAATATTAGAATAGTGCACCATGAAGAAAATTGATAAAGGAGTAAAATCATTAAAATAATCTGGTACCCTGTGAGGCCCTTTCTCTAGGCTTTTAATTTTTCTTTTAGAAGGGGGGATTTAAGGATCAATATGAAGATCTGTTGATAATATTATATTTAATTAGAGTAATCAAAAACCATGCTCAGAGCATGACACCTGCCAGGGAGAACTTCAAAAAGATAGTAAGCAGCATGCATTAGAATTGTCTCTTTTTCTTGTCCATGAGCACTAATCTAGCAGAAGTCCCAAATGGGGCAGCTAGTCAGCTATTTTATTGACTTTGATCTGGTTTGGGGGGCAGTTTATTTTCCCATAATGCCATTGATCAATGATTTCCTTTCAGCAGTGATGTAATTAAAGGGCTTTAGTTGGCTTCTGCTGTGTTGCCTTGAAATTTATTATTCTGGAGATTTAAAGATCGATAGGGTGCAGTGGCCTGATGTTTGGACCCGAGTAGGAGGACCCTACTGAGAGTATAAGGCATGCAGAAAACAAGGCTTCAGGACACAAACAAGATGTTTACCTGGGACCCTGAGCTGACCTATTCACAACAGATCCTGTATAACCAGTAGCATTTTAGCACCTATTTTTATCACAGCCTCAAAACTACTTTGTCCTCTTTGTTATTGATTTTTAGAGTTTGTTTTAAAGCAGTTGAGATCAAATATTCCTGTTGTCAAAGGAAAAATTAAAATTTAAACATATTTGCCAGAAATGCAGATTTCAAATGCCTTCATCATGAAATGGGAATAAAACATGATTAATTCCAGGAATTAATGGATGTCTTTAAAAACTCACTAAGATCTATTAAAATTACGCCATTAATTTGCTTTATTTTATAACTAATTTAAACACAAATAGTTTATTTTTGTATGTGTGGAAATGTACATACAATGAACAGTGTTCCTAAGTGATCAAAATATCACATTTGGGTAATGAACTCATGGGACATGATCTACCACTAACTAGAAATTAACAATTGCCTTACAACTTACATTATTTGGTAGATAAGTAAAATAAATTCAGAGAGTCTTTATAGTATGTAAACTGTACATCCTGGGCTGCTTCTAATTGTGTTTTAATAAAGTCAAAATAAGTTGAACATTAAAGGGGCAGGTTTAAGTTCCCCAAACGATTTTCTCTGTTGCTTTGTTAATAAGATTTCTGTTAACAGTTTTTTTTCACCAGGTACATTTGAAAACTACACACTTCTTTTAAGAAATCTCAATGTACATTAGCCTGTTTTAGATTTTAAGAAATCCAGAAGTAATTCTCTTTAACTTTGCTTAGCATGACATCTTTCAGTCTTACTTGCCCTATGTCATAGATTTCATGGAGGCCCAGTTTCAAAAATTCGAGAGATGGTGAAAACAGCCCTGACAGGAGAAGAGACAAATGTCCTGAAGTCTAATCCTGGCTTTGCCTTTCATTGTCCATATGATTTTCACCAGTTAATAATCACTCTTTGTCTTGGCTTTCTTATCTGTGAAATGCGATTGTGTCTGAGAGGTTGGGGTCGGTCAGGGGAGGATACACAACATCCCGAAGAGGTCTTTCAAAACTGGCATTCCATCAGACCCTCTCTCCCCTTGATGAGATTGCCTATAGATGCTCTTGATCTACTGGTTAATTATTCCAGTATTAAAACTTATTTTCTCAACCTTATGATACATTTATTGAACTGTCGCTTTTTGGGACTTTGAGTCATCAAAGCCATCTTGAAAATATAGCAGTTATAGTTAGAAATCGAAGAGTAAACACAAGCACAATTTATTACTTTGCTAAATTTAGCCAGCACCAGCCTACTGAGCCTCTTGATGAAGGTGACACACCATCTAGCCAGAAAACAGATGTGGTAATGCAGACACAGTATCATTTGCTATCTTCATAAACATTAACAAGACCATATGACATAATTAAGTAATAAGCCGAGGCAAATAACCATAGCAGAAAAAAATGAGCAAATTAGAGATTTTGTGTATATTTTAATAATCGCCACTAGTCATTTACAGTGAATTAAGATTTCTTGGCATCTTTTCGGACCACCGGCGACTTAGTGAAAAATGATGTGCTTGAATACAGTATATGCAAGTTGAGAGAAACTAGAGGGCTACAGAGAATCATAGTCCCCGCCTCTTGGAGCTTAGAGGCCAGAAGTACTATCATAAAAGGCAGAAGAGGTAAAGTGACAAACATAGGTATACATGACACTTCCTAGAAGCACAGTTGAAGATGGAGGGACATAATGTTTTGTTATGTTTTATTTATTTTCTTTCATAATTTATTTGCTTTATTTTCCTTCATAGCTCTCATTACTCTCTAACATTATATTTTGTGCTTGATTAGTGGCTTAGCATCAGGCTTCCCTACTGGAAAATAAGCTCTGGTAAGGACAGGAATTTTGCCTGTTTGTTCAAGAACATATCCCCCATCCTGTAAGAGTGACTAGCACATGGTACGTGCTCATTAAAGTTTGTCGGCTTTGGGAGCTGTTGCCTGTATCCACAGAGTAATGTCACCTGAACTGCGCTTTAGGTAGCAAAAATTAGAACTACAGGAGTAATACAAATAAAAGAGCGTAAATGAAAGATATTGTTTATGGATTTACTAATATATAATTTATAAAAATTAATGAGTTTAGGAAAGGTAAAGTCATTTAGCTAATATAATTAAACAAGGTAGAGGAAGCATAGGATAATGCACAGGGTTGAGGGACGATAAATTTTGATATTGTTTCACTATTACATAAAAGTATGAATTTTACATAATCAATATTTAGAAAATAGGTTGTCAGTATTTTCTATATGTGACTATTATACTAAGAAATACTGTCTTCAACACTTGCACTGTACTGAGAAGCCAGGGTTGTTAACCACATAATTGTCCTTTATGCCACTCATTGCTATTATTGTTCAGTCTTAATCCATGAATAAGCTCCTTCTCACTCTAAGTCCTAAGTGTTCCTCATGGAATGTGCTTACTTTTTTTCCATGTATATTTTCATCTTAAGTGATCTCATCCATTCCCAGGACTTCAGATATCACCCATGTGCAACAATTTCTGAATTCCAACCCTCCCTTCAAAACTGCAGACTTACGTAGCTAACTGCCGGTCTTCTCTACTTACATGTCAAACGGCAAGATTGTCCTGAATTCTTTTATCTTCCTGCTCCCATCCTCATCCTGCTCCTCTTTCATTGTCCCTCCATTACATCTTTCCAGTTGCTCAAAAGAGCAATTTGGCAAGGTCCCCACCTGCCACATCCATTCTGTTAGCATGGTCTGTAGCCACCTAAAATAAATTTTAATCTTTCTACTAATCCAATTTTTACTGCCTTTACTCTAGGCAAGTCATCATCATTCCCTTGCCTTGACCACTGCAGTAGCTTTCTAACTCATGTGTTCACAGTCTTGCCCCCTATAATCCATCCCATAACACCCAGAACGATGTTAACCTATAAACTGGAACCTGTCATTCCCCTGCAAAAAAAAAAAAAAAAACCCTTCAGTGGCTTTCATTTGTCTTTAGGATAAAATTTCAGAATTCTTAATATGGCTACAAATTCTTCCAGGTTTGCCTATGTCTACTTCTCCAGCCTCATCTTGGACTGCTCTTTACTAAACTGTAACTATACTGGCCTGCTTTTTGTTTTTTGGTTTGTGTGTTATTCCATCTGCCTGAAATACTTACCTCCTTCCTCCCTCGCAGATTAATTTAGGCTTGTTATTAAAGTTTCAGGTTAAATTTCATATCTCAGTGAAGCCTTCCTGACGCCTATCACTAGATAGTGTCAGCATCTCTTGAAACACTGAACTTTTCCTTCATAGCAATCGATCAGTTTTTAATTAAATACGATGTTCATAATTATTTGTTTGACCTTTTTCAGACTTTTAGAGAGTCAGACCGTGAGTCTCTTTTGTATACTATGTTCTCAACACCTAGCATAGTTCCTAGCATATAGAAGGTACTCAGTAAGATTCTCTATCTGTCTGTTTTTTAAACATAATTTATCTCTTTTGGATGTTTAGGTATTCAGCATTTCACAGTTCTCTTTGACCTATTGTAGTATGACATATAGAGAAAAGTATGTAAGTGTACAGATCACCAAATTATGAAGCATATATCTGTGTTATACCACCCAGATCAAGAAGCAGCACTTCGCTAGTACCTCAGAAGCCCCCATTTTCTCCTTCCCGTCATAACCACCATCTTACCCTCTATTATGGTAATCACTCCTCTGCTTTTATTAATAGTTTTACCACCTAAGTATATAATGCTAAGCACTATAGTTAAATTTTCCCAGTTTGAACTGGAATCATATACTATATATTCTTTTGGGTCTTTGTTTTCTCAACATTGTTCTTCAGACTCATCTGTTTGCATGTAGCTATACTGTGTTGTTTTTGTGCTGTATAATATTTCATTGTATGAACATACTGCAGTTTTTTTTACCCTTTTTGCCATTGATGTACTTTTGTTGTCTTCAATTTGCAACTAATATGAACAAGGCTGCTCTGAGAATTCTTGTAAAAGTTTATATCCTGGTTCACTTGTACAAGATCTTCTCTAAACTCCACACCTAAGAGTGGAATTGCTGTCTCATACGGTATGTGTAATTTCAAATTTACTAGGATGTGAAACTTTTCCAAAGTGGTTATATCAATTTCTTTTCTCAACAGTAGTATATAAGAGTTACCATTGCTCTACCTTCTCACCAATACTTGGTATGGTCAGACTTTTCTATTTTAGCCAAACTTAAATCACTTTACTTTTAATTTCCATTTCGCCGATTACCAGAAAGCTTTAGTAGTTTCTCATTGTTTTGTTAGCCACATGAATTTCTTATTTTATGGAGTGTCTACTTAAGTGTTTAGCCCATTTTCCTACCATTGTATGTTTTTTTCTTATTGACTTGATGGCATTCTTGATAGATTCTGGATATGAGTTTTTTTGTTTACAGTTAATAAATATTTATGAATGACTGAACGTAGCTCTTCCCAACCCACTTACCTATTCCTCCTCATATACTGGAGATATAAGATATATATTTAAGATACAGAACAATATCAGTGTTCATCCTGCTTTCAGTTGTGAGGAATTTTTTGATATCTTTATTATCTACCGTTTTTATTCTAAAGATAATTCAAGACGGAAGTTAAACTTTAAAAGAAGGTCTCTTTCATGGTTTATAGGGAAAAAATGACTTGATTTCCAACTTGTCTAAAGAGTTACATAGAGTTTTTCTTTCTGAAATGAGAAAAATAGGGAGGGAGGAAGGGATGAGAATCATAATATACATTAATTCAAATGCTTTTGAATTTTTCTGAAAATTCTTGGTCTTATTCATGTAACTGTGATGAGCTCTACTAGAACCATAAAATATAAGTGGCTCAAATTATCATTTCAGAGCCATTGATTTTGGGTCTCTTCTTGGCTAAATTTTACTGATTCTTTAAGAATCACTTCGTGTCACTTTTTTTCGGAAGTCTTAGTTATCATCCACCAGACTGAGTTAGTTCTGCATTCCCTTTGCATATCTGTATTATAGAACTTAACTGCTACACTCTTATAAAAATGGATTTTCTCATCTGCCTCCCCTACTGGACTTGTTTCTTTAGAACTTCCATAGGTAGTCTCTCGATCATCACCACCTAGAATAGTCATAAAGTCAGTCTTCTTTAAAAAGAAAAAGCTAATGGGTATACGGAGGCCTTATCCCCCTCTGCACTCTTCTCTCCAATAAATCATTCCCTTAAAGGGTTAAGTTAAAAATTTAGTGATCTCCATTGCTGAACTAGAAGATTAATTATATAGGAACATTCTTATAGTTGAAAGCATTTACAGTTAGTTTCTCTCTGATTTTCATTTTAAAACTATCCTTAAAATCTAAACAAAAAACAAGGTCATGAAGACCCTAGGGCCAGGATGGGAATGAAGACGCAGACCTACTAGAGAATGGACTTGAGGACACGGGGAGGGAGAAGGGTAAGCTGGGACGAAGTGAGAGAGTGGCATGGACACATATACACTACCAAATGTAAAATAGCTAGTGGGAAGCAGCCACATAGCACAGGGAGATCAGCTAGGTGCTTTGTGACCACCTAGAGGGGTGAGATAGGGAGGGTGCGAGGGAGGGAGACACAGAGGGAAGAGATATGGGGATGTATGTATACGTATAGCTGAATCACTTTGTTATAAAGCAGAAAGTAACACACCATTGTAAAGCAATTATACTCCAATAAAGATGTTTAAAAAAAAACTATCCTTAAAATTTTTGTTGTTTAGGCTTTCTGGTGTTTGACCATGTTAAACAAAAAAGCAGATTGCAGATTTTGCGTTTATCATTTTCTTGCAAGCAAATTCCTTCTCTAAGAGGTATTAACTTAGATCTTCATTAGATGGGATAAAATGAAATTTTGTTCATGTTTAACCCTTGAGTGTCCCTTGAGGAATACAAATGAATCTTCTGTAAATACATTCATTAGACCTTCTGTTGGGTGTCATTAATGATTTCATTGTTAGTTGAAAGTATCCTCCTTAGTCCCTGTATTTGCTCCTAGACAAATAATGAATATTCTTCATTGTTTTTACTTGAAGACAGTGTGAGGCAAGAAAGCAGGGAATATATTACGACTGTCTCTCTTATTATCATCTCTTTTCTTTTGATTTATACCTCTATGACCTGCTTCCTGTTTCCAAAGAGGTAGGGTTTGAGAAATAGTCAAGTTTAGTTTTATTCTATTAATTAACTCATTCTTTTTTTTTCTTTGATGAAGTGATCCAGCTTGAATGAGTCTACTGAATAGTTGAAAATTATTGTCTTCATAGAATATGAAGAATGCTTTTTCAATCATGTGCACTGCTACTTTTTGCCTTTTACAGAATATACTGGGTTTGATATGGGGCTCTGGCATCAGACTGCCTCTATTAGTTTTGGCTCTATCATTTACTAGCTGAGTGACTTTAGATAATTACTGAAATTTTCATGCCTCAGTTTCCTCACTGGTAAAAATAGGATATTAATGTTGAGTATTAAATAAGTTAATATATGTAAAACACTTAGAATAATTGGTAATACATGGTAACTGAGTAAATACTGGCTTTTGTTTATTATTATTATTGTTATTAACAGTGTTAGGTGAGTTGATTGAACCAGAACTCACTATAGAAAGAGAACAAAAACTATTGGTTATTTGTTATCTCAGACAGATAGAACGATTTTATATCTTTGCTTCTTCAACAAGATGAAGAACCTGACAAGACTAATATTTTGAGTTATATTACAACAAATTATTATAATTGGTTCATGGAAGGCTTCATTAATAATATTTGACTTCAAAATACATAATTTGCATAGATTTATACTGATTACTCTTCCTAAGTTGCTTTTGCTTTATTAATTAGATTTTTTATTATCCCTTGATTTTAAAGTTTCATGGAATTTCAGATGTGATATATCTAGACTTTTCCTTTATTATGTCACAGACTATCCTAAGTGTTAGAACATTTGGCCATATCTTTTATCCTGAAAATCACTGGGTATATTATTGAACATGCTCAATACCTATTTTATTTGTGCTCTCAATATTATGCTTGCTTTATTTAGTCGTTTCATACTTTGAATTACCATCCTATTGATATTTTATATAGAATAATTTCCTTTATCTACTTTCTAGTTACATTTTTTCTTTTGCTATCTTTTTTGTATTTCTCAACCATTTTGACAGTTTCAATTTGTATCAGTTTTTACATTTATTTTCTTTTTTAAATTAACTTGTTTATTTATTTTTGGCTGTGTTGGGTCTTTGTTGCTGCATGCAGGCTTTCTCTAGTTGCAGTGAGTGGGGTCTACTCTTCATTGCAGTGTGCAGGCTTCTTATTGTGGTGGCTTCTCTTGTTGCGGAGCATGGGCTCTAGGCACGTGGGCTTCAGTAGTGTGGCACGCAGGCTCAATAGTTGTGGCTCATGGGCTTTGTTCTGCGGCCTGTGGCACCTTACCAGACCAGGGCTCAAACCCATGTCCCCTGCATTGGCCGGCGGATTCTTAGCCGCTGCACCACCAGGGAAGCCCTAATTTATTTTCTTGAAGTATAGTTGATTTACAATATTGTGTTAGTTTCAGGTGTACAGCAAAGTGATTCAATATCTTTTCAGATTATTTTCCATCATAGGTTATTACAAGATATTGAATATAGTTCCCTGTGCTAAACAGTAAATCCTTGTTGCTTATCTATTTTATGTACAGTAGCTAGTATCTGTTAATTCCATAGTCCTAATTTATCCTTCCCCCATCCTTTTCCCCTTTGGTTACCATATGTTTGTTTTCCATATCTGAGTCTATTTCTGTTTTGTATACACATTCATTTGTATTATTTTTTGGAGTCCACATATAAGAGATATCATATAATATTTGTCTTTCTCTGTCTGATTTACTTCAGTTAGTATGATAATCTCTCTTTTTTTTGGCTGTGCTGCACGCCATGTGGGATATTAGTTCTCCAACCAGGGATCGAACCCACACCCCCTGCATTGGAAGTGCAGAGTCTTAACCACTGGACCGCTGGGGAAGTCCCAGTATGATAATCTCTAGGTTCATCCACGTTGCTGCAGATGGCAACATTCATTCTTTTTTATGGCTGAGTAATATTCCATTGTGTGTTTTTGTGTGTGTGTGTGAAGGTAAGGTAAGAAGGTTCCCTTTTCTCCACACCCTCTCCAGCATTTGTTATTTGTAGACTTTTTGATGATAGCCATTCTGACCAATGTGAGGTGATACCTCATTATGGTTTTAATTTGCATTTCTCTTAATTAGTGATGTTGAGCATCTTTTCATGTGTCTGTTGGCCATCTCTATCTATGTCTTGTTTGGAGAGATGTCTATTTAGGTCTTCTGCCCATTTTTTGACTGGGTCTTTTTTTTTTTTTGATACTGAGTTGAATGACCTCTTTGTATATTTTGAATGTTAACCCCTTGTTGGTCATATCATTTGTAAATATTCTCTCCCATTCTCTAGGTTGTCTTTTCATTTTGCTGATGGTTTCCTTTGCTGTACAAAAGCTTTTAAGTTTGATTAGGTCCCATTTGTTTATTTTTGCTTAAAACATGGCCTCCAAATTCTTGGACACTTTTCCCTTCGAGGAGCTGAGTCTGTGTCCTCTCCCTTTAAATCTGGGCTTTCTGACTACTTGACCATTAGAAAACAGTTAAGTTAGACTCTACCAGTTTCCAGGTCCACGCCTTCAGAAACTGGCAGCTTCCACTTCCTGTCTCATGGGACATTTGCTCATGGAGACCAGCCTCCATGCTATGAGGAAGCCAAACAGCCTCATGGAGGAGCCGCATATGAGTGTTCTGACTGACAAATCCAACTGAATTCCTAGTTGATAGCCAGCAACAACCATCAGGTACATGAGTGAGCAAGGCTTCAGGGAAATTCAGCCCCCAGCCATCAAGTCAGTCACAACCTTTGTGTTGCTCCATTTGATGCTGCATGGAGCAGAGCTACTCTGCCTGAACCCTGCTCAAGTGCAGTTTGTAAGCAAAGTTAATGATTGTGGTTGTTTGAAGCACAAGTTTGGGTTGGTGTATTTCATAATAAAGATAACTGATGGGCTTCCCTGGTGGCGCAGTGGTTGAGAGTCCGTCTGCCGATGCAGGGGACACGGGTTCGTGCCCTGGTCCGGGAGGATCCCACATGCCGCGGAGCGGCTGGGCCCATGAGCCATGGCCGCTGAGCCTGTGCGTCCAGAGCCTGTGCTCCACAACGGGAGGGGCCACAACAGTGAGAGGCCCGTGTACCGCAAAAAAAAAAAAAAAAAAAAAAAAAAGATAACTGACATGTAAGGGTGAGCTCTTTTCCTTTCTTCATAGTAACGTTTTTAAGGAAGTAAATCTTATTGGAACTAGTTCTCAGAAAATTTGACTGTGGAAGTCATTTGGTATTTTCTGCATAGGAATAAGCTCTTTAGAAGGTCCGTTAAGGAAAATTTTAAGCTCTTGATAACATATATAAGTAAAGCAGAAAAATAATCTCATCACTTTTCTCTTCTCTTTGAATATATTTCTTATACTTTCACTCACTATAATAACTGCCAGTTTTCTTATTATCATCATCATTATTATTGTCTTATTTTGTATAGAACAGAGATGGCAAATATGAAACATCGATCAGCATTCATTTAGGCTAAATGTATAGCTTAGTAGTAGTTGATCAGTGTACTTTTTTATGCTGAGTCCAGGTATAACTTCAGAATTCTCAACACAGCACTTCATGTTGTTGCTACTAGTGGCATTGGAATGGACATCTGAGATGAGACCTATAGTTTATAAAATATCCTATAAATATTTTTAAATTTTACGTATAACATCATCTTCACGTATAATTCTCTCCCCTTCCCAACTTGGCCCCCAAACTCTCAAAGCTACCTTGATGCCACCATCAAGCTGCTTGCAATTTGAAGGCATTTCTTTTATTTTTGAGAGGTCTCTGCTTCACATACATTTTTTTTTTCCTTTTCTCTTTTTTTAACCTCTCCTGTAGCTTTTTTCTGTGTTAGGTCAAAAGTTACCTACCCTTGTGGGAAAAAAATCACTCCAAAATTTCCCTACAGGGACAGTATGGTGAGTGGGAAAAACTATTACAATTTCCTATAAAACAGTTTCACTATGGAAAAAAGATGAGAAGTAAGTACATGAGTGATGAAGTTACTTGCAAAATTTTATAGTACATCTGAAGAGAATGATTATGTAAGGAAACTTAAATTGGTTGAGGCCATGCTGTGTCCCAGGTGCTGTACCACTTACACACTTTAACTCATTTGATCATCAAAACACACCTACAGGTAGAATATTACTATCCAAATGTTTCCATTTATACAGATTTGTTAATCCTTTGTTCTTATTCATCTGTTAATTTTTTCTTCTATAAATTATTTGAAGGATTCTATAGCAAAGTAATAAAATGGTGATGTGTGAATTTTTTTAAATCAGAAAAAGGAAAAATATTAATTAAAGTAATCAGTCAAGAGCAAGAGAAAAATAGAAAAAATTTCACACATTAAAATTCCTATAGAGTTGCTGTCTCTTGTTCTAGGTTTCCTGACAACCAAAGCCAAAAGCAGATTATCAGAGAGAACCAAAAGACTTACCCTTAAAGCCTCAAAGTTTTCCCTAAAAGGGAATTCTCACATGGGGCTTCATGTAGGGCATTTTTATTAAATGAAATATTATAAACATTCAAGTGCTATTTCATGTGTTTATTACTGTCTTCTTATCATCATCATCATCATCATGTGATATAGTATATAATATCCTCAACATCATAATTGCAAGAAATGAAATAATAGGTTTCATGTACCTCTTACTTTTAATGTCTATCAATAAAAGCCATAGAAAATGTACCATAGTGAAATTTAGTGTGCTAGGAAAATATGATCCAAGAATATAGTATTCTGATGAATCTGCTTGAATTTAATTAAAACCCAGTATATATGGAGAAACAGAGTGAATGCATTTTTTTTAATAATTCTTCCTATGTGAACTTTCGTCTAGCCAGGCTCTTATACTAGCTGAATAGGAGTCGTTTCAGTCCTCTCTGCTCTTAGAAGCGTCTGAAGTGTAAATACTTTATGTGGTTGATTCAGGGGTGGATTCTTAAACTTTAGAGACCAAATAAACAGGTGATGGGGTGACATTCTTTTATGGAAACCCAGGAAACTAAAGAGTACTCCCTCCTAGATAGCTAGCCTATTACCTCTGCAGGAAGGTAGGCCAAGAAGGGGATACTTCCGGGAAAACCCAGAGTTTTTCTCAAGTATCAATGCTGCATCCATCTCAGGACAAGAACATACAAACAAAACAGTTCCCAAATTTTTACAGCCTTGAGCAGAGCAGAAATTTCCATTTCATTTCATACTTCATCTTACTTAATTTGTCATTATGGTCCTAGAAAATTCTCAGAAGTGTTGCCATCAAACATCAAATTTGATAAAGCTTCCCAGAAAAGTGACTAAGATTAATTTGTTCATTTGATTAAAATTTTCAGATTAAATAAAGCACCAAGTGATACATTTCTGCCATCAAAACTGTTCAAAGCCTGCATTTCTGCCATCAAAACTGTTTAAAGCCTCTTTTTACTTGGAAGTAATTTTAAGCAAGTGAGCTCACCTAGAGAGATTCAAAATATGGTTTACTCTACCTTCAAAACATACAATCCAAGTTTTTAATCAAATGAACTTTAGAAGGAGACATTACTGTGACCCAATGAGAAAGGGATGTAGGATTTTTGTCATTCAAGAGCACTAAAGAGCTGAAAGAAAAATAAGCATTGTGGGTATCAACTAGAGTCTATGCCATAATTTCTTTAAATGGCAAATAAAAATAAGGTTTACCTTGAGAATATTCAACATGAAATTTTTAAATTTTGATAATTACCTGATTGGTGAAAGCCTGATTAAGTACCCATTTGAATTTGCTTTGGTCGCATTTTAATGAGTGTTGTTACAAATATATTTTAATTGTGTCAATTACGTTTCTATCAAATTTTAGCAAGTATTAAAATGTAATTATAATCAATATAAACATAGGAGTAAGGGAAATATTTAATATGTAGACTTTTACAAAGATTTCTCATGAAGTTATTATGAGATGCAAGGGCCCCACTGAATAGTACTTATTTCTATGACCTGTGCATCTTCTTATCATTTTTTTCTCCATCAGATGGAAAAACTGATGTTCTGGCTCCGTTATGGTCCTAGGATCACAACACAATGCACAAGTGGACAATGGCCAGTTATGGAGATAATTCAAGCAATTAATTCTTTACTATCCTGGGTGACAGTTTATTTGTAACTAACTAAAAGCTTGAGTTCTGGTTTTGTTTATGATTTTTATTCTTCTAAAAGAAGTGAAGAAGAGAAAGCCCTGAGTATAGTACTGATCCACTTTGAGTAGTCTAAGCGGGTCACTTAACCTGATGACCATAAGGTCCACAGAAGTTATTTTCCAACTCTAAAATCATATGATTTATGCTTTTTATTTCATAAAAAAATTGAAACATTGACAATTGCATTTTGGATTTGCACCTACTTCATATTTAGGCTGAGCAGGTAATGATGCCCCCTCCCTTTGTGCTGCCTTTATAGATTTGGAAATATAACATTTTGTTATAGTGTAGATCCTCATGAAATAGACTTATGTCTTCTAAAAACTCAAAGATAGAATAGAATTATATAATAGACACTTTAGCACAAAAGAGACTAATGCAACACACTCAAAGTTTAGTCCTTTATATTAGCAGCAAGTTTTACTGTAACTTTTCTTTTCGTTAGCAATCTTTTGAAATAGGTCGAGGTTGTTCTCTAGTGCAAACACACACACACACACAAATTCATTCTTTCTCACTCTCTCTTCTACCCTCCTCTACCTCTCCCTCCCTCCCTCCTTTCTTTCTCATAGGCAAGACCCAGAAAGCCTCATCTTAAAACAGATTTGAAGAATTTACCTGTTTACTTTTATAACCTGTGTCATAAAGTGTTTTGAGATGTGTGCTCACACATGCAGCACATTCAGTCACTTGTTACCTCAACAAATGTCATCATCTCATGTATGCCAGGCCTTGTGCTAGGCACTGGGGATAAGGCAAGCGAAATAAACCTGAACTCTGCCCTACATTTAGAAGGTTAAGTGGTGGCACACTCTTACGAATAAGGAAACAGATTTGGCTGAGAGTACTGAAGCTCATGAAACGATTTAAAATGATTTGTTTGAGGGCTTCCCTGGTGGCGCAGTGGTTGAGAGTCCGCCTGCCGATGCAGGGGACACGGGTTCGTGCCCCGAACCCGGAAGATCCCACATGCCGCGGAGCGGCTGGGCCCGCGAGCCATGGCCGCGGAGCCTGTGTGTCCAGAGCCTGTGCTCCGCAACGGGAGAGGCCACAGCAGTGAGAGGCCCGTGTACAGCAAAAAAAATAAAAAATTAAAAAAAAAAATTAAAATAAAATGATTTGTTTGAGATTCAGTAAGTTAACCAAACAGACAAGAATCTAAGTCAGAATTCCACAACTCTATGGTAGCCTAAGGAACTGTGATCATCTCTGATTAGCAGTGTGGAAAGATTACTGTTCTGAGAGTAATAAGGTCTTGATTCTTGGACTGGCTCTGCTGCTAATTAGCTGTGTCACTTTGAACAAATCACTTGACATACCTGGGCCTCAAATTTTCTCACCTATAAAAATGAGAGGGACTTTGCAGTGGTTAAGAATCCGCCTGCCAATGCAGGAGACACAGATTCGAGCCTTGATCCAGGAAGATCCCACATGCTGTCGAGCAACTAAGCCCATGTGCCACAACTACTGAGCCTGCACTCTAGAGCCTGTGCTCTGCAGCAAGAGAAGCCAGTTCAGTGAGAAGCCTGCACACCGCAACAGAGTAGCCCCCACTCACCACAACTAGAGAAAGCCCGCGCGCAGCAACAAAGACCCAACGCAGCCAAAAATTAATTAATTAATTAATTAATTTTTAAAAAGAGAGAGAGGTGAACTTGGGGTTCTCTAAGATCCTTTTCAAATCTCAAGGGTTTATGATTATCCAAATGCACAAAGCCAACATAAATGAAATTCCTAGTTTTCTTAAAGATACAAAGTAACATATATATAAAGTAATAGCTTTTCTATATACTTGCAGTTGTCTCTAAGGTGTAAATAAAAATATAATTCGTGTAGCAACAAAAGAATAAAATAGCTGAAAGAAACTTGACTGGTAATTAAAAATATTTTACTAAGCACTTACAGTGTGCAGACAAGACTATTAAATGCTAGGTAAAAAGTCAAGGAGCCTGCCTCTATGGAACTATGTTCTGGTGGGGAAAGCAAACAGAAGGTAGTTATTTGTACAATTAATAATGCAATAATAATTTTTATAAATGCAGTGAAGGAAAAGAGTGGACTAATAAGAGAGCATATAACAGCCAAGGCTAAAAAATTCACTTACCTTTCCTCCATTCAACAGCAATTTAAGTATGGTTTGCCTGGGACTGAGGAGAGTTTTCCCAAGACTTGATATTTTCAGTGTTAAAACTAGGGAAGTCCCAGGCAAACTAGGACACTGATCACACTAGGGCCATGGTACATTTTGAAAACAAAGACCAGTGTGGATGGGCCCATAAGGAATAAGATGATTGAGAATAGCTTGAATGAAACTGGTAAGGTAGGCAAGGAATAGATGACTTATAGCCTTATAAACCATGCGAATTTTAGGGCTTTGCTTTTTTTCCCAAGTGCAAAGCCATCATAGGGCATGGCATGATTAGAATTCATTCTTAGAAAATCCATCTGCCTGTAGTAAGGATAGTGGATTTGGTGGTGATGGTAAATGTCGTGGTGGTAGTGATAAGGTTATCACAGAGCTAGTTTTAGAAAGATTAGTAAAGTTATTGCAGTAATTACTGTAAAAGATGATGGACTTAGGATAATGGCAATAAAGATGAGAAGAAGTAGACATTAAATATATGATATGTTAGATGTAAAATTGATAAAATCTAGAATTAATGATTGTGGGAAGGTCAGGTAATGAGAGAGTAATTGGCACCTAGAGAATTTGAGATAATAGAATATTCTCAAAGAAGTGTTGAGTGGAGGAAGTGGCCGCAGGCTAATGAAAAGACTACTGAAAACATGTCATGGGAGCATTGCCTTAAAAATATATCAGAAAGTTGACTTTTGAAAGACTGTACCACAAAAGAGTAAGAAAATACTAAACTGCATTTACCATGTGCTATCACTAAAACATATGAAAAACATATGCTATTGAAAATAAGAGGGAAAGAAAAAAAAAGGAGAAATAAAATGGAGACAGACCAGCATGATGATAACTATATGTCATTTAGAGCTTGAAAGCTTGCCTTCAAATCCAGGTTCCACCACACCACTTATCAACTCTAGGATTTTAGTTTGTTATTTAGTTTTATTGAATCATAAGGTCCTCATAGATAGTAAAGAAAAACTAAAATGATGCTAAAATTTACAAAGATAGTACAAAAATGCAGAAAGAAAAGTATAGGTTAATACTTATAATACAGGTTTAAGAGCCCAAGGATAAATCAATGCATGACACAGCTACAAATTTTTAGCGATTTGAAATAAAGTTATATCCTAACACCACACCATAAAAAGTAAATAAATAAATAAATAAGGGTGGGGCCCTAAACAAATAGGACTTGGTGTCCTTACAAGAGTGTCCTTACAAGAAGAGAGAGAGACATCAGGGGTGTGTGTGCACAGAGGAAAGGCCATACGACAACCTAGCGAGAAGGTGGCCCTCTGCAAGCGAAGGGGAGAGGCCTCAGGAGAGACTAACCCTGCTGGCACCTTGAACTTCCAACCTCCAGAACTGTTGAGAAAATAAATGCGTGTTGTTAAAGCACACCCACCCACCCCCCAAAAAAGAAACTATGAAATAAATATGTTAAAATGATTCAAGAGAGGGCCTCCCTGGTGGCGCAAGTGGTTGAGAGTCCGCCTGCCGATGCAGGGGATACGGGTTCGTGCCCCGGTCTGGGAGGATCCCATATGCCGCGGAGCGGCTGGGCCCGTGAGCCATGGCCGCTGAGCCTGCGCGTTCGGAGCCTGCGCGTCCGGAGCCTGTGCTCCGCAACGGGGGAGGCCACAACAGTGAGAGGCCCGCATACCGCAAAAAAAAAAAAAAAAAAAAAAAAAAAAAATGATTCAAGAGAGAAAATAAGGTATAGAAACCACAGTGTAAGAACAGAATAGGATGAAAAATGTATAGGCAGATTATTGATTCCAGATTTGAAAACTTTCCTTGCCCAACAGACCTTAGCATCAGGAACCACAGATGGCAGAGTCAATAGGTCATTTCACAAAATTCTCTTAAACAGAAAAATTCAAAAGGTAAATGACTAACAAACAAACAAAAAACCCAATTGGGTTTTCGCTGTGTGGTTCAGACATTGTTAAACATTTTTCACTACCTATCCTTCCCAGAATAGAAGCGTTTCTGATAAAGGGTGTGTGTGTGTTAGGTTTTCATCAGAAATTGTTTTTATTTAACGTATATAATCTAAATCTGGAGATGTTCCTTTTTTTAATATAGAATTTAAAAGCTCCATTCAAAAAAATTATATTGAAGAGCAGATTGCCAAGAGTAGCTGAGACAACTTTGACTTTGAAGGACAAAGAGGAAGGGTGAGGATTTATCCTACCAGATAATAAGGTTCTGTATAAAAGCTAAAATGGTGCATCAGTGGAAAGGAATAGAGAGCCCAGAAACATCCCCACACACATATGAAAACTTGCTGTTACATATAAATAAGGGGAGAGGTTTTTTAAATATATATAATAGTATTGAAAGAATTGATTATTCATGTGGAAATTTCAAAAAGCTCAAATGTAAAAAGTGAAATGTTAATACTTTTAGAGGAAAATGGAGATTAGATTTGCAATCTAAGTATAGGGAAGGATTTCTTAAAAAAAATAGAGTGTTTAAAAATGTAAATTTTAAAATACAGTAAAATTGGACACCTGATAAAAGGTACAATACAGTCAAAAGATGTGCCGCATACTAGGAGAACAAATGCAATGTTTGTAACTGACAAATTGTTAACATATAGAATATATAAAGTAGCCTTTAAAATCCTACAAATCAATAAGAAAAAGAAAATTTTACAGTGAAATAGGCTAAGGATAGAAGCAATTCTGAGGGAGTAAACCCTAGTGGCCAGTTTTTGAAGAGATGCTCAATGTCTGTAGAAGAGAACTGCATATATTAAAAAAAAGAAAATGTCATTTCAGACCAATGGATTGTCAGAAATTAAGAAATCCAACAATACTAGATGATAGCAAGAATATAAGGAAATAGGCATGATGAAATATTAACATCTATTAATTTGAATATTATACTATTCTCTGTATTTTTAATAGGTTTGACATATTACATTACTTATTTTATTTTAAATTAAAATATCCAGTGCATTTTAGTGACGTGGAAGTCAATGAAGAGCAGTTTGGTTGAGTGGTAAAGTTAGAAGCCATATTGGAATGGACTAGAGAATGAATGGGTGTTGGAGAAGTGAGACAGAGTTTCAAAAAAAGTTTATGTTTAAAGAGGGGAGTTGAAAGGACAGGGGGCTAAAATGAAAGGTCACAACCTAGATAAGTTGGGGGGGGATTTAACAGAAATGATACTAAAGTTTATCTAGAAGAAGAATTTCATGAGTGTAGCCA
Organism: Mesoplodon densirostris; assembly: GCF_025265405.1. Taxonomy (NCBI): domain Eukaryota; kingdom Metazoa; phylum Chordata; class Mammalia; order Artiodactyla; family Ziphiidae; genus Mesoplodon; species Mesoplodon densirostris. The sequence continues at coordinate 83,087,268 of NC_082665.1, forward strand.
AAAAAATTTAAGGTCAAAATAATGAGGTTGATATGGCTTGAGCAAATATTAAAATATATGTGTTACTGGTGTAGGAATCACCAAAGCAGTGAAACATAGTAGAGAGTTCAGAAAGAGATCAAATTACATATGGAAATTTGTAATATATAACAAATGACTTTTATATTTCTTCCTTTTTTCCTTATCCATATGTCTATATCACATATATATATATATATATATATATTTTTTTTTTTTTTTTTTTTTTTTTTTTTTTGCGGTACGCGGGCCTCTCACTGCTGCGGCCTCTCCCGCTGCGAAGCGCAGGCTCAGTGGCCATGGCTCACGGGTCCAGCCTCTCCCACTGCGAAGCGCAGGCTCAGTGGCCATGGCTCACGGGTCCAGCCGCTCCGCGGAATGTGGGATCTTCCCGGACCGGGGCACGAACCCGTGTCCCCTGCATCGTCAGGCGGACTCTCAACCACTGTGCCACCAGGGAAGCCCACATAAATATATTTTTATTCTGCTTTTTTGTATCTACTTTTCTATGAGAATAATTTTCCCAACATAACTTTATTTAGCATAATTTTATTGACTGTATAATATCTGTCAAAAGTATAACATTAGCCACTTGCCTAGATGAGTATTTATTCATATTATTGCTTTTTTATTAAAACAATGCTTGATGAATATCTTCATGCATTTTTTTTCATTTTACACTTCTTTGATTTACATTTTCAGAAGTGAAATTATTGTATCAAAGAGTGTAAATAATTTTTGGTTCTTGAAATATACTGCTGTATTTCCCTCTATGAAACCATAGCTAGGGAAGCAATGAACATCATCTCCCATTTGAAAAATTATATTTCAAATCTTTTTTTCACCCCAACCAGAATGATAGTATTGTTTATTCTGCTTTCCTCTAAGAAAGGAGTCCAGCTTCCACTCTCAGTGTTGCATGTATGTAAGTCTAATAAACCTTCAGCCAGATTGTTTTAGCTGTCTTTAGCCTACTGATTTCTTTGAAATACCACCTATATAAATTTTAAGTGATAATGCATACCTATTTGATCAATACAATAAGCAAAAAACAAAAAACTGAGTAGAAAATAAAATAATTTCATCCTCATCATTAATCTATTAAAGAGACAAAATTACCACTCCTAGGAAACAGTACTAGTGAAGAGCAGAGATGTTTCTGGGGTCAGACAACCTGGACTTGAATCCTGGCTCTATCACTTAGAAACTGTGTGACACCGAGCAATGTGTTATACCTCTCTGCACCTCAGTTTCCTTAACTGTGAGTATAAAAACTATATAGGATTCTTGTGAGCGCTGAATGAATTAGTACTACATGTAAAACATTTAGAAAGATTCCTGACACGTGTTAAGGGTTCAGTAAGTGTTGAGTTGGCACCTAACATTTATTCTAATATTTTTGTAGTCTTTGCTTTCTTGTATAGCAAAGACTAGAAAGCAGAAACCTACGTATTCTAGAATTCTTTGCATCTAAGATTCTGAATATGGGTTAGGTTCCACCAATTAAATCTATTCATGTGGAATTTTGGAGTGGAAGTGGTATGGAGGCAGTCTTCCTGCAGCTACAGCTGTGGAGATCTGGAGTAGGTACTCAGCTGTGTTCCAGTGTCTAGTCACTAGCTTTGTGCAGGTGGAGAGGCTGGTTCAGTGGTAGCTTTCTGATTTGCAGCTCTAGTTGGGTATTCTTGAACTTTTGAGTTCAAGTGGAAACCTCCTGATTTCTCACCGTCCTGCCTGTGGTAGAGGGAGGCTAGCAGGCTAGTTCTAGGGTGTTGATTTGGGCATCATCCTTAGAAGCCTGACCCAGAGCCCATGCTTTCAGCTCTTCCAGCAAAGTATTCAGTTCCCCATGTAAAATTCATTTTGCTTCAAGTCTAGAAAAGTTTCTATTTCATGCAACTGATGGTAATGGTGGTAGTAGCAGCAGCAGTAGTAGCAGTAGCAATGGAGTAGTAGTAATTATTATTGAAACTTTTGCATTATGAATCTTTCCAAAATGGAAAAACTTTAAAAGCAGAGATGCCAGCCATTTGTAATTGATCATGACACCTTTCCACCCTGAACCCAGACAAGCAACAGAGTCCTCAGCTCAGAACGCAAGTCAGCCAATACCATTAAACTGGAGCTAGTTTGCCAGTCTTGGTTTATGTTAGTATTTTTCCTTAGAATTTAGCTTCTCTACAGCTTCATATTATGTATTATACCTCATATATATTATTGGTTAGGGTGTATACTAACATTAGAGAGAGGAAAGGCACAGAGTGGCTAGGGGACTGATGTTCAGATCAGTGTGAAATCATTGGGACCATCCAGGAAAAAGGAAATTCTACTTCAGTTTAACAAGTATTTCATGGGCTTCTGTTGTTTATCAGTTACTAGGCACTGGGGAGATATAGAGATGAATAAGATACATTCCATATTCTCAAATTGCTCGCAAAGGGAAGACAGACCTACACATAAATAAATTGTATTCTGTACTGGACTATGAGCAACTTGAGATCAGTGTCTTGTTCACTGTTGTAACTTTATCACCTACCTCAGTGCCTGGTATATAGTATGTGCTCAATAGACATTTTTTAAATAAATAAGACATTTAAAAAATAATTTCAGATCCAGTGTGGACAGAATAGAAACAGTTAACCTGAGAAAGTTAGGTAAATCTTTTGTTGATGGTACTATCAAAAATGGTTCCATGGGGCTTCCCTGGTGGCGCAGTGGTTGAGAGTCCACCTGCCGATGCAGGGGACACTGGTTTGTGTCCCAGTCCGGGAAGATCCCACAACATAGAGCGGCTGGGCCCGTGAGCCATGGCCACTGAGCTTGCGCTTCCGGAGCCTGTGCTTCGCAACGAGAGAGGCCACAACAGTGAGAGGCCCGAGTACCACAAAAAAAAAAAAAAAAAAAAGGTTCCATGATCAAATAAGCTTGGGACTCACCACATTGTATCTCCCTCATAGAGAGACACAACACTCGTTAGCGTATTACAGATTCTGATGAGTTCTGCAGTAAAGAAATAGTTTAATTTTGCCCACCAAATATTTTCCGGATATATTTAACTATGGAACACCTTTAGCACCTCATGTGGAACAGAGTTTGGGAAATGCTCCTCCAGTTATTTCCTAAAGCTAATCTGTAATAAAAATCCTTTTATGCTAGAACATTATGACTTTGATAATAGCATTTAAAATCTTGGTGTCATGAGCTTGGTATTGTGAGTAAATGTTTAAATAAATTACAGATAAATCTCCACAAAAAAAGTATGTCTAGCAGAGCACTTCTTTAGTCTCAATGTTAGCAATATAATTACTCTAGATTATAAAAGGTGGGATACTCTGAAGAACAAAGCATTTTAAACAATCCAGTTTTTCCTTTTATTGTAAAAAATTTATTTATAGCTTTTAAAATTAAAATGTGTTGTTTAAAAAGTTTTCTTTTTACTTAGTTATTTAGCCTGTTTCTTTATTACACTCAATTTCTCTATCAACTTTCTACTTCTTATAACTAAGAGGTCTAATACACACCTCTTATAACTAAGACATTTGTAGTATTTTTTTAAATGGTGGCTGTTAAAATTTCAGATGGAATATTTTTTATCTAAATTGGCCCTATATTAAATCCTTTTATTTTTGTGGTATGTTGCTAAACAAGATCTTCACATTTAAAAAGATTTTGAATTTTATTGTGAATTTTAAGTCCACTTTCGGGGAAGAAAATCGGTCAATTCTAATCGTAGATAAAATAGGCTTTAAAAATATTGCTTAATGCTGAGAATTTTTATGTTATGTATTAATTTTCCCTTATATATTCATGTGTTATTAGCTTTAGTAAATTGTTTTGCTTCTAAACATACCTAAGATGACTAAAAATAACATCACAAAACATGTTTGTTATATTCTTAATTGTTTTGACCATAGAATTAATTTTAAAGTCAAAAGGGGCATTGCTTTTTCATCATTTCCAGTTCAGAATATTCAGCACGTCACAGATGTTCATGAATAATGTCCATTTAAAACTGTTGGCAAAGAGTGCTGGTGAGTTGGCTAGATGAATTAAATGTTGGGGGGATCTGACAGGCAGCACGCTGCTTTGTGATCATTCCAAAGTTCTAATAATCTCCCTCACCTTCTCTGCCTGCCACTAATGAAAGAGAATAGGTGATTGCACCTCCGGCTATGTTCTGCGCCTAATGACTCCTCCAAAGGCAGATTTATGAAGAAAAAATTAACTTTGAATGAGGATTGAATTGGTCCTGACAGTCTGATAGACTGTGACACAGATTCTGTGGCAAAACAGACGTAGCCCTAATTGATTATCAATATTTTAAGCAAAGTGATGAAAATAAGCATTAAGTGATGAGAAAGGCAGTCTTAATACAGTAGGCAGTAACCAGGACATAAGAGAGTCTTTGGGGAGGTTTACCCTGATTGCTATTACTGAATTTTATCTGTCAATTTTTACCTTTGCTTCCCAGCAGCCATTGTCCCTCCTTGGTGTACTTTTTTTTTCCTTAAAGATCTATGACTAGAATGTTAATCTTTCTGATAACACTGACAAAGCTATCTGCAGTCTCTTCCTCTAGAGAAGTTTGTTTAATATTTAACTCATTTTGAATTGAGATTAGGTTTCATAGTTCTGCAGAGCTGAGGCTTTTTGTGATGATTTTAGATTAACAGTTTTTTCACATACTGTTTCTAGGTTTGTTGTTATTATCCATAAAATATATACTAGCCTAAAATATTGCATATCACATATTACATAATATCAGGCATTATATCCTTTACATTATTTGTAGCAGTGACTTCAGCCTTAATCTTAAGAATAAGATAAAAACATTTTCCTAGAAATAATACACAAACACACACACAGAGTGAGAGGGTCTGTATATATACACTATGGTTACTTACAAAATATATTTTCAAACTAACAACAAAAGATCCAACCTGGATAATTATATGTCCATATAGTGTTTCACAAATTAATAACCTTTGAAATTATTATATACTCTTATTCTTATAGGTTATATTTAGTCCTCTATATTAGAAGCAAAGAAAAAAAGATCACATAATAAAATCTGTGCCGGTTTAATTCAGTATTAAAATTGATGAGCCAAGAAATAGCAAATGATATACATAATGATATGTTTGTTTACTATTAAATAGGTTTTAGATAAATTAGCATATTTAACACAGGAACTATACATATTTTTCCCTGTGATAAAATACCCTCTTAATTATTAGTCATCAATATTCATATTGTTTTGTGAAATTAATTTCAACTGGAAATTGTGTAATTTTTGAAAACTTTATGCAAGAGTCTCCAAGTTAACTCTGGGCAAAGTTTAAAGGGGATATTTTAATGTTTTCCAAAGTCTCTCAAGTAACTTATTTTAGATAAAATGAAGGTAAAACAGAGATGCTACAGTGCAGTACTTCACAGTCTTTCTCTCATGCCCTGACATGCAAAAGAATTATATTTGGTTAACACACTAGGTTGAACACTTTTGTCAAGAGGCTATTGGCTCTGGAACTCCAGCCACCTCAGACCCTGCCCTGAGAGCTAAGAAGATCAGTATTTTAGCACACCTATAACTTATTTGTGGCTCAATAATTGAGAAGCTCTGAATGTATCACAGTTATAGCACTACAATTATGAAACCTAGGTTGAATAGTAACAGCTTGAAATTTAAATTTATCTAAAATCCATTGAAATATTTAAAAGATATTCTGAAAATTACTCTGTCCTAAAAGAGAACAAATATATCTCTAGATATAGTTTTTGCTAGATGGATTAATGATCTTAATCATATTTTTTGCTTATTGTTAGCTCTAATATCTGTTAAGATTAAGTATTCAGAATTTGATTTTTGGTTTGACCCCACTAAAGCAAAATACACATTTAAACTTTATTCTTAGAAAAATGTTAAATAATGTTATCTCTTAGCAGAATATATTGTCACTCATTTTTAGAGTGTCTAGAATGATTTTTTTGAAACTCCGTAGGACCTTAAAACTAGTCACATCCAACTCTGTCAGCTGACTGGGAAACTGCAGCCCAGGTCACAAATTAGATCATTGCTAACCTAGAACTAGGATCCAGTTCTCCTGATTCCTAGACTGTTCCCTTTTAACTCTACTCTAGAATGCTTAAAAATCTCAATATGAGGGCTTCCCTGGTGGCGCAGTGGTTGAGAGTCCGCCTGCCGATGCAGGGGACGCGGGTTCGTGCCCCGGTCCGGGAAGATCCCACATGCCGCGGAGCGGCTGGGCCCGTGAGCCATGGCCGCTGAGCCTGCGCGTCCGGAGCCTGTGCTCCGCAAGGGGAGCGGCCACAACAGTGAGAGGCCTGCGTACCGCAAAAAAAAAAAAAAAAAAAAAAAAAATCTCAATATGACAACCTCTAAAATGTTGTATATTATAAAATTATGTAATATGCTTTCACAGCTATAATTTGCTAGCAGTTTTCACTTCTAAGCTAGATAATAGTTTCAGCTAGGGTTTTAATAAAGTAGTGCCACTTTATTTCCCTGAAAGCCTGACACTGTTTCAGTGTTCAAAATAGCCAGTAGAAAAATAAAACCGTATTCACCGTGCCAAAGTTTCCTTTATGATAAAAATTATTTTATTACTATAAAGGAATTCAATTCTAGTACAGATTAAAAATATAATATAGTTTAGGTAAGAATTCTACAAACACTGATGTTGAATACTTTGTCCTCTTGTCATTCCGTTTGTTAACATTCCAACAGACTGTAGGAGAAGCAGAAAGATAAATTATTCTTGTTGCGCCACCTAGTGACATTTAGGTGCTGTATGTTTACCACAGTATATTTAATCTGTGGTAGGCTGTAACCTCAGCTCTAGTTTATTATGCATATATTTTGCTGATAAGAAATTCACAAAGGAGAAAAATCCAATAATATAAGTCCACACAGGTTCATTTATTCATCATATTTTGTTTTACAAATTTTCAAGACAAATATTATTAGTAAAACATAAATACTTCTGTTCACTTAATCTCTGAAAGTACTGCCTTCAACAAAATACAATAAATGGGTAAAGTTTTTAAAATTATGCTCTTCTAGGTGTAAACTTAAGATAGTAAAAGGTGATAGTATGTTCTACAGAAAGTTCAAGGTATTGAAAATAGTTTGAAATCAGAATGAAGATTTTGTATAAAATTCTTTAAATGTCTCAAACTTTTTTAGCCTTTTATGATAAAATATACTGATATTTGTCTTTAATGAGGTTATACTTTATCATAACTCAAAAATATTTGGAAAATAATTTGTGCCAGTCATATGCACTTGAAACGAAAATGGTATTGTTATATATAAAAATGCTGAGTCTACTGATTTGTAATGTGAAATAATACCATGTTAAACTATCCATTTTTAAATTTGTGTTTCAAGTATATGAAGTGAAGAGATATATATATATATAAACATATTCTCTTCCTCAGTTTAAATAGACCCATTTTATATTCTATACAATTTCTCTGAAATATCAAAGAAACCACATTACATATACTTAATGCATATTTCTTTAAATGATATTTTGTGGCAAAGAAAGGATTTACTTACTGAAAACTTGTAAATCTATTAAAATGTATAAATTACATCATAAACATACATCATAAACATTTTCAGGTGAATTAACTGAGGCACGGAGAAGTTAAGATGCTTGTCTTGGTCTCTTAGCTAGTAACTGGGTAGAGCCAGGATTCGAACTCAGACAGTTTGGCTTTAGAATCCATTCCTTTACCCCTCTGCTACAATACCTCTCAGTAATTCATTACGTTCTGATTTTAGCCATTTCATTAACAGATAATGGTGTAGAAGATATCATATTCTCATAAATGTCTTTCAGTCCTTTTGTTTTACATATCTAAAAGCTTTTGGTTGGGGATCCGATGCAATATATTATTATACCATATTCTTGGGGTAGTGTGTTATATGTAACGAGACATCAGTATAAATAAGTGCTATTTTGAAGCTAAAAATGCTTTCAGCTATTATAAATAGCTCATTTTCTTACCAGTGTTTTTTTAACTTTTTTGAAAAATTGAAAATGATCTGATAAATGTTTGATTTAGTAAACGTTCATTGGCACTGAACTGAGTTTTGATGATGCAAAGGTGAATAAGAAACAAATATAGTTAAACATATGATTACAATATAATGTGATTAGTGCCAAAATAGAGGTACTACCAGAGCAACTAACTCTGTCTAGAGTTAGGAAAGGATTCTCATAAAATGTAGCATTTAAAAAGTGAGTAAGACCTTCCAAACCTAGGGTACCAAAAAAAGAAGAGAAAAAAGCACAGAATTGTTAAAGAGTGTGGTATATTTACCAAATTGAATAAGTTCTTAGTGTTTGGAGAATAAAGCATATGGGATGGAGTGGTGGCTGACTGGGAAATAAAGGCTGGGACCACTTAGTGAAGGATTCTGTAGGTCATACTAAGGAAAATGAGGTTTTCTGACCATTTTTTGAGAGCACTTTCTTGGGAAGATGATGGTTTCCACTGAGCCTACATTGCAAAAGTAATACTTTTCTACTTCAGATCCCCTCAGAAAAGTAGTCTGAATGTCTTTGCTTGGCTTCCAGTCTTCAGGGGCTCTTTAGACAAGGAGAAGGAACTGGTCCAGGAGTGCCTTCACTAAACAAACCAAAATTATTCAAGACAAGTTTTAATCATTATGCTGTTCTCTATAAACCTCTCAATTTCTGTGCTTCTCTAAATCAGGGATACGAGGTAGATTTTCATCTCTTGGCTTCTTGGCAATCTTCATTGAGTCATATGTTTATTGAGCATCTACTATATAGCAGTATGTTGAGTGCTGTGGTTAAAGTGATGAGCTAGAGAAGCAAAGTCCCTTCAAAATATTTTAGAAGATCTATAATTCTATAAATGACAGAATAAAAAGAGAAAATCCCCCCAACATATTGTTCTAAAAAGAAGAGAAAGATTGATAATATTATCTATATCTTGCTATTGGGATTTCTCAGGCACTTTTTCAAATTTACTTAATAGGACAGTAGTTTAATTGGCATAAGAATGTGGCTTCTTGAATCCTTATTCAGCATACCCTTCACTGGGTAAAAATATTTTTTCCTTTTATAGATCATTTTGATTTGTTTGATTCCTATGTTTACTTCATTAAACTGTTAAGCCCCTTCTTCAGAGTACACTGTATTAGTGATTTGCATCAGATGATTGCATCTGGTTTGTGTACATCTGATAACATAGTCTCAAAATATATAAAGCAAATATTGACACAATTGCAAGGGTAAACTTTGAATCCTGCCATCATGATAGGAGATATATTTAGCAAAACAACAACAAGCTAATAGATTTACTTGCTCTGATAAACACGTATGAGACCCTGAATTCAAGAGTTAGGGGATATATATTCTTTTCAAATGCTGATTAAACATTTAAAAAATTGACCATACATTAGTTAAGAAAATAAACATAAACATATATCAAAAATTATCATATACATTACAGTCTTTCATGAGAATGAAATTAAATTAGACCTGAGTATAAATAACACCAAATAGCTTGCCTTTTTTTTTTTTTTTTTTTTTTTTTTTTTTGCGGTATGCGGGCCTCTCACTGTTGTGGCTTCTCCCGTTGTGGAGCACAGGCTCCGGACGCGCAGGCTCAGCGGACATGGCTCACGGGCCCAGCCGCTCCGCGGCATGCGGGATCCTCCCGGACCGGGGCACGAACCCATGTCCCCTGCATCGGCAGGCGGACTCTCAACCACTGCACCACCAGGGAAGCCCTAGCTTGCCATTTTAAAAACATCATTCTAAGTAACTCCTGAGTCCACCAAAAAAAAAAAAAAAAAAATCACATTGGGATAAAATTAATTTAAAATTCTGTATTTCTCTCTCTTTTTTTAATTTATTTATTTTTGGCTGCTTTGGTTCTTCCTTGCGGTGCGTGGGCTTCTCACTACGGTGGCTTCTCCCCTTGCAGAGCAGGGGCTCCAGGCGTGTGGGCTTCAGTAGTTGCAGCACGTGGGCTCAGTAGTTGTGGCTCACGGGCTCTAGAGCGCAGGCTCAGCCGTTGTGGCGTGTGGGCTGAGTTGCTCCGCGGCACGTGGGATCCTCCCGGACCAGGGCTCAAACCCGTGTCCTCTGCATTGGCAGGCGGACTCTCAACCACTGCGCCACCAGGGAAGCCCTAAAATTCTGTATTTCTAAATAAAAAAAATGTTTTTGTTTTTGTTTTTTTAATGCAAAAATCTTAGCCCACCTCGGGCCAGGAATCTGTTTTAACAACTTTCCATGTGATGCTGATACATGCTAAAGTTTCCCACTACCTTAAATAAAATTATAATCACTTAATGCCTAATTGAAAATATCTAGCAACAAAATAGAGGTTGTTAAATATTGATAATGACTAAAACTGAGACTAGAGAGTCACCAGTAGTGTCTCTTTTTTAATGCCGCATTCCAGTTTTGGAGGACAAATTCTCACCATCATATCCTGATAACATGGTTACAAGATCTTCACTGTAAAATTTTCTTCGATTCTGCTTTTATATTGTAATATTGTTGAAAGTATTTCTCTTGTTTCAACAGTGCCATATAGAATTGAAATAAGAGAAAATTTTCAAGAGTACTATATTTCCATTTTCCTGAATATATGAATTTCTTCTGTTTGATATATGTATTTTATTTTATTGCCTATAAAAACATATAGATATAATGTCTTTTATCCTCAAAACAATGTAAAGACTGCTGAAGACCTTTATGTTTTTACATATAGTATACTTTATTAATGAAGTACATGGACTTGCTAGTAGAAATTTGCCTACAATAGAAAGAAATGCTTGTGAAGTTTCTTACATAGATCTTAAATTTCTTATATATTTTTTACATTTCTTATTCATTTCTAATCAGGAAAATTCTGGCTTATTATTTCTGTGATCTTTAATTCATTTATATTCACTTGTTTCTGTTTGGGACTGAATTCAGTTGCCTGAATATTGGTATAGATCATGACTGTGATTTTTAGGGATATTGATTTTCTTTCCTTATTTCTTCTACCTTAAACTGTACTGCTGTTGTTTAATTCACCTATCACATGAGAGAAAAGAACATGCCTCTTCATTAATAGGCAGTAAAGGTCATACCTTGGTCCAGTTTACAGTTCACCCTGGAGAGTAAATGCAACAGTTTCATTATGTGCCTAATTTTCACAGATCTGGGGAATAGTAATCTCAGAGATCATTCCAAAACCAGGTCACGCCTCCAGGGTGCTTCAGTTTGTCATTCAACAAAGCCTGCTTTATTAATTTTGAATTGAATTTGTGGTATTCTTTAGCATTATAGGGCATCCCAATTAGTAGGGCAATCATACAACCCCCTCTATCAGAATGTGGTATATAAAAGTGCATTTAAAACATACTTTTAGCAGGATTAAATCAGGACATGGCATAAAACTCCTTTGGGGAAAATTTGTGGACTCAGCAGTGGAAGTCTGCATTTTATCAGAGGTGTTAGCATTTTTAGTATAGAGATGTATGTATTAAAGCACTGGAATCCAGCTATTGGCCTCAGACTTAAATGATGAGTCTCTCAAGTTGAGGCAACCAAAGTCATGGCATGCACTTAAATACTGAGCATTTCATATTCCTGAAAGAAAACAGTCAACTTCAAAATATCTATTAATAGCACAGCAATTTCACCCTAAATTATTTGCTTTCATACTTATTTTACAATGTCATTTCATTCATGACCTTTCTAACTTAATAATTTAACTAAAAAAGAACAAATTAACTATCCTCATTAAGAAGCATTAGTAGGATTAGACTTGTTTTATACAAGTTATTTCCATACTGTTTTTACAAAGTTATTATAGTGTGAGAATTCTGTGGAATAGCTCTATCTTAAAATACTTAGCACAATGACTGACATAATAGGCCTGCCTAAGTTTTTGTTTCCGCTCAGGAATTGAAGCCATGAAAACAAATGATATACATTAAAATATATAATTCTATTTTTTAAAAAAGAAACACCCTTTGTAATGTAAGAGAAAAGTAAAAGTTAGGAAAAGACATAATGGCGTAATTTTTTTGATATGGAAAACTATTGCATCTCATCATTGATTTCTGACATGTACAGTTAAGCATTGTCATTTCTGGACTGTGGCCCTTATTTTTAAAAGGATTGCTTACCTTTAGTTATTCTTTAAAAATATGCATTGATAGTGTATCTGAAGTTACTGAAAAGAATAAGCATTACAAATCACTTAGTGAGTCTTGGATATGATTCCTCTCAAAGGGAATAGTTCTGTAGCTCCTAACCCCAGAGTTTTTCTGAAATGCTGAAACATCTTTCTTGGAATGGGGGTTATAATGGTGGCCAGCTGACTTCAAACTGACATCCAGTTGATGGATGTGCTGTAAGTCAAAGGAACACAAATGATGAAGTTATTTTTATTTTCCATATCAGCATTCTGTAAAAAAGAAAAAAAAATTCAGCACTGCTTTTCTTTGACAGACTAGACATCACAGGAATTCTGTATCCCCATCTTGTTATTATTGGATTGTTTTCAATTTTTAAGAACTTGTTCTTAGATTTTAGTAAATGACATTCTAACTACTGTGGCTAAGCAGTTTATTCAGGTTACAGAATGGGAAGTTGGGTAAGCATCAGGCATCAACACAACTGGAGAAGAGAAATATAAGCATGGGCAGAAGGCTATAGGATTTTACACATTACAAAAAAAAAAAAAAACTATTAGCGCTCTTCGTTTTCATCTTAAATTGTAATTAGATCTATTTGATTCCTTCCTTGCCATTGGAATGCTCATGGATTTCAGCAGGAGTGTTGAGAAGAAAAATGCCTATTCAAGTGAAGATCATTAGGATATTCGCACAGCTGCATTAGACCAGCACATCTGTTGAGCATACTCAGTCTGTCGCTCACCAGTGAAATTGATCATCAAAGCTTTTCTAATAAATGACATAGAAAAATTTCCAACAGAATAAAAAGAAAGGGCACATAAAGTAGACGCTTGCAAGTATGGGGTAATCTTTAAGCCCACTTGGGGGTATAAGAATTAAGAGAAAATCCAGAAGACATGACATAGGTTAAAATAGTGAAAAAAAAAGCTTTTACTTTGGGAGCTATTACAAAGTATACAAAAGGGAATTTTATATAAAAGCAAACAAACCCAAATCATTCAATATGTTCCAAATATTTATACTCCCACACTGGTGCTAAAAAAGTAGAAAAGGATTAGAAGATGCTGTATAAATTTTTAGTTTTCCATTTGTCATTTTCATTGCATCCATAATTTTTTACCGTCACCACCATTTATTACTGTTTTAACAATTTGCAGAAGTAAATGTTAATGATCTTTTGAGTTATATATAACTTAAAGCATGAGATTCTACAGAATCATTTCTAGACTTCAGGATAATTATGCTTTAGAAGTAATGGTCCCTGTCTCCAAATATTCAAATGGTAGGTGTTTTTAAAAAAAGAAAAATAAAATAATTTTATATGATGAAATACTTTTATACCTCAAAATGTGAGTTAGGGAAAAATTAAAATAAGTTAGTGGAAGCATTAGACTAGATTAGCATTTCCCAAAGTATATTCTTTTTTTTTTTTTTCGGTACGTGGGCCTCTCACTGTTGTGGCATCTCCCGTTGCGGAGCACAGGCTCCGGTGTGCAGGCTCAGCGGCCATGGCTCATGGGCCTAGCCGTTCCGCAGCATGTGGGATCTTCGCAGACCGGGGCACGAACCCGTGTCCCCTGCATCCGCAGGTGGACTCTCAACCACCGTGCCACCAGGGAAGCCCCCCAAAGTATTTCTTTGTTTATTTATATTGCAGGAGAAGAATCATTCTTTGGTAAAAAACTAAGTTGGGGAAACACAGGCTAAACTAAGTTAAACAGGTTTTTCTACCTATAGAATATCTCTTAGCTTTAAATTTGTTGATGAGCATTGTAGCTTTCCAGGAGGGAAGATTCAGTAGTGTATTACCCAGTCTGATTCCACTGTGGAACCTTGTTTAAATGAAGCATAATGAGAAATTAGTATTCCATGGAACATACTATGTGTAATCTCAAAGATTCCTTCTAGCTCCAGACATTTATGACTTGCTGAGAATTTGCACTGCATATGATTTTTACTGTAACTTCATTCTTGCCTTGTCATTTTGAATTGATAAGGTCTCTCTGGCACTAGGCAACACCCTTTAGGGATATAGCACTGTCCCTGGTTAAATGTCTCTTGGAGACTGTGACAGCATACCTCCTGGCTTTCTACTACTGTTTATTCCAAGGCCCTTCTGAACTGGATTGTAACCGTAAAATAAAACATAAAATATAATTGAGCTGGTTCATTTAGACTTCATGAACCAAATGATTGTCCTGTCCTCCTAACACTTATCCTACAATGGGCAGCCCAAGTATCACCTCTTCCTAGAAGCCTTCCCTGACCATATTCTCTTTCTTCATTACTTCCAAAGTACCTGTATACAGGTGTGTGTTTGGTTTTACATTTCCCTCCCTGTCTTGTCTTTAAACTTCTTCATCTCTCAATCCTCAGCATGTAGCTCGGCGATTAGGGTACAGTATTCTGCTGGAGAATTTTCTGTGTCATCTGTTTTATCTGGTTTGTAAATCTGTTTTGGATGGACACTCGAAGGAACTAATGAAAAAAAACCTGCTTGTAAGGTGATCTAGCAAAAATTAATATTTCTAGGGCATTTACTGTTGATGAGTGATGGCTTTTTTTTTTTTTGCAGTAGCTATGCAGTCATTTCAGTTTCATGTTTGTGAAATAGTTTTTCAGTTGTAGTTACTGTTGAACCTGATGCTGTTTGAGGCAGATTCAGAATAATCATTTCAAATACAAGACATGACCGAACATTTTTACATGTACGCTTGTTTTTTTTAATTGTTTTCTTTCACCATGCAAGACAGTTTATGTCTGTCAATGCATGTATTTGTTTTGTGTGCATTTGTATTGATATGTTCTCTTCTATGCTCTGTGTGCAAAAGAGGCAGAGGCACTGGGGAAGCTAATATTATAACTATAGCTATATAAGCTTTAAATATGCAGAAGGAGCAGCTATGTCCATGAGCAATTTTATCAATGAATTTGATAGTGTTAGCTAGTGAGTTTTTAGGTTATCTACTGTGTTGAGGTCTCGATAAGTACAAGAACTATAGGTAAAACCCAGCAAAAACATCTGAGAAAAAGCCTTCAAGATCACAGCCTATTAGGAGTCTTTTAACATTACATGTTTATATTAATTATAATTTTATTCTTTCTGAAAGTCATTCTTGTTTCTTATCTAATACAAGTCTATTGTCTAAATGTTTTTTTTTTCCTCTGTTGTCATTTTAAGTTCATATCTAGACTTCTAGAAACCTCTGGGGGTTGCTGTTTTCAAATAAGTAAAGAAAAATAAGGCCTTTGCAATTCTGATGTTCCTAGTAATTTCATTTCCTTGGATTCAAAATTTTTGTCCTTTTTTCAACCAAGTTCTTAGATCTATAATGATTTACTTAAAGGCATATATGCCACCGTTGATTCAAAATTAATATAATTTGTCACATATTTTTATAAATTTCTTCCCATAAAACACAGACCACCACCTTCATTTATTTATTTATTTATTTATTTATTTATTTATTTATTAACATTTTTATTGGAGTATAATTGCTTTATAATGGTGTGTTAGTTTCTGCTTTATAACAAAGTGAATCAGTTATACATATACATATATCCCCATATCTCTTGCCTCTTGCATCTCCCTTCCTTCCACCCTCCCTATCCCACCCCTTTAGGTGGTCACAAAGCACTGAGCTGATCTCCCTGTGCTATGCGACTGTTTTCCCACTAGCTACCTGTTTTACGTTTGGTAGGGTATATATGTCCATGCCACTCCCTCACTTTGTCACAGCTTACCCTTCCCCCTCCCTATATCCTCAAGTCCATTCTCTAGTAGGTCTGCGTCTTTATTCCCGTCTTACCCCTAGATTCTTCATGACCTTTTTTTTTTTTTTAGAGTCCGTATATATGTGTTAGGATACGGTATTTGTTTTTCGCTTTCTGACTTATTTCACTCTGTATGACAGACTCTAGGTCCATCACCTCACTACAAATAACTCAATTTCGTTTCTTTTTATGGCTGAGTAATATTCCATTGTATATATGTGCCACATCTTCTTTATCCATTCATCTGTCGATGGACACTTAGGTTGCTTCCATGTCCTGGCTATTGTAAATAGAGCTGCAATGAACATCGTGGTACATGACTCTTTTTGAATTATGGTTTTCTCAGGGTATATGCCCAATAGTGGGATTGCTGGGTCGTATGGTAGTTCTATTTTTAGTGTTTTAAGGAACCTCCTTACTGTTCTCCATAGTGGCTGTATCAATTTACATTCCCACCAACAGTGTATGAGGGTTCCCTTTTCTCCACACCCTTTCCAGCATTTATTGTTTGTAAATTTTTTGATGATGGCCATTCTGACTGGTGTGAGGTGATACCTCGTTGTAGTTTTGATTTGCATTTCTCTAATGGTTAGTGATGTTGAGCATCCTTTCATGTGTTTGTTGGCAATCTGTATTCTTCTTTTGAGAAATGTCTGTTTAGGTTTTCTGTCCATTTTGGATTGGGTTGTTTGTTTTTTTGATATTGAGCTGCATGAGCTGCTTGTAAATTTTGGAGATTAATCCTTTGTCAGTTGCTTCATTTGCAAATATTTTCTCCCATTCTGAGGGTTGTCTTTTCGTCTTGTTTATGGTTTCCTCTGCTGTACAAAATCGTTTAAGTTTCATTAGGTCCCATTTGTTTATTTTTGTTTTTATTTCCATTTCTCTAGGAGGTGGGTCAAAAAGGATCTTGCTGTGATTTATGTCATAGAGTGTTCTGCCTATGTTTTCCTCTCAGTTTCATAGTATCTGGCCTTACATTTAGGTCTTTAATCCATTTTGAGTTTATTTCTGTGTATGGTGTTGGGTAGTGTTCTAATTTCATTCTTTTACATGTAGCTGTCCAGTTTTCCCAGCACTACTTATTGAAGAGGCTGTCTTTCCTCCACTGTATATTCTTGCCTCCTTTATCAAAGTTAAGGTGACCATATGTGCGTGGTTTTATCTCTGGGCTTTCTATCCTTTTCCATTGATCTATATTTCTGTTTTTGTGCCAGTACCATACTGTCTTGATTACTGTAGCTTTGTAGTATAGTCTGAAGTCAGGGAACCTGATTCCTCCAGTTCTGTTTTTCTTTCTCAAGACTGCTTTGGCTATTCTGGGTCCTTTGTGTTTCCATACAAATTGTGAAATTTTTTGTTCTAGTTCTGTGAGAAATGCCATGGTAGTTTGATAGGGATTGCATTGAATCTGTAGATTGCTTTGGGTAGTAGAGTCATTTTCACAATGTTGATTCTTCCAATCCAAAAACATGTTATATCTCTCCATCTGGTTGTGTCATCTTTAATTTCTTTTATCAGTGTCTTATAGTTTTCTGTATACAGGTCTTTTGTCTCCTTCTGTAGGTTTGGTTTATTCCTAGGTATTTTATTCTTTTTGTTGCAATGGTAAATGGGAGTGTCTCCTTAATTTCTCTTTCAGATTTTTCATGATTAGTGTATAGGACTGCAAGAGATTTCTGTGCATTAATTTTGTATCCTGCTACTTTACCAAATTCATTTATTAGCTCTAGTAATTTTCTGGTAGCATCTTTAGAATTCTGTATGCATAGTATCATGTCATCTGCAAACAGTGTTCCCATGTGATTTTGAATAAAGTATATTCAGGTAAAAGTTTCTCTATAAATAGTAACTTATGCATGGAAGCAGTTTATTATTCTCTAATTTTGGTTACTGTTTGCTTCCAAGTGAGTGAATAGGTAAGAAATAGGCTTTTAAAAAAAGCATTAAACTAGAATTTACAGGCTCTGAATCTTAGTCATTCTGACCTTTCGCTAATTTTTTAACTTTCTGGGGCCCTTTATTTCTTCATCAGTAAAATATGCAGAGTAATAACTTACCTAGATAAAATACCCTTACTTAGAGTTTTTTTGGGAAATGACTCTTTATTGTTTGTTTATATCATATCTGTTTTACTCACATTTTGTTCTAAAGCCTATGACAACATTTGAACTGAATCAACATGTGCCAAGGTAAATGGTATATGTAGTGGAAATAAAAAAATTTCTCAAATGTATATTTATAACTAATCCGGTGAAGTCCATATACATGTGAAGGATGCGATGGACAATGCTAGATATAATACTAGTATCCTGATTATAAATCATCCTGTTTTACAATCTTGCTTAAGATATTTTGACATGGCAGTGCCTATGAAATACCCTAGTGTCTTGGTCATTTTCTTAGTGTTAGTGTGAAAAACACTAAGAATTATATTAAACTGAAATAAGCCGAGATATACATTTTTCTCGATGTTTTTATTTGCAGTTCATTAGAACATTTCTCTCTGGGTTCCAAAACTGATATTAGAGTATCACAAAACTTCAATATCTTGAGAGAATAATTTTTTAAGTTTGTAGATGGAGTATTAGGGTACATATATATTTTTAAATAAGGGTAATATAATAAAGGGCACACCTGTTGGATTTGGGTAGAAACCCTGCTCTGCCACATTCTAGCTTAGGCAAGTAAATTAAGTGTTTTCCATGCATACTTCCTGTCCTCTTTTTATTCATTTACATATATATTCACGTACTTTGTTTTGTTCAGTAAATGGGATCCTGCTATATATTGCTATTCAACCTGCTTTTTTATTATTAATATTTGTGTTGAAGATCTTTCCATATCATCAATACATACAAATCTGTCTCAGTATCTTCTTAGATGGATGTTGGAACATAGAGATCTTCTGTGCTTCTACCTCTATGACCTTGAAAAAGTTACTTTACTTCTCTACTTTACTTCAGTTTCCTCCTCTGTAAAATAGCGATAGAGCCAATATGAGAATAAGTGGTATACACACATGCATACAAACACAAAGGCACATAGTAAGCCTTCAATAAATGTTAACTTTGATGATGATGATGATGTCATCTCTTCATTTTCCTCTTATATGTAAATCTCTTTGTTCTTTTTTACTTCATTCAGGGAAAGTTCCTCATTAGACCTTATAATACACTCATTTAATCTTCAGCTATATTCATCCTGCTCTTCAGCTCATGTATGGAGTTTTATTTTGATCATCAAAATTTAATTTCCAAGATGCAATTAATATCTTCTCAAATCACTTTAAGGGTATTATATATACTGTTTGCCTTATTAACTCTCATTCCTCTGTTTAGTTGTTCTAAAGTGTAATTGTTGTTTGTGTTGTTTTGTTCGTGTTGTCTCAAGGGATTGGTTTTCCTTGAATGTCTGGTAGTTCTAGGTTGGTCATTCATCTTTATATTTGACAATCCCTGTAATTCTGCCATTTCCGCTCATTATACCCAGTCTCCATTGATTGTATCAGGGGAAAGATGTGTTGCTGGTAAGGACACATTAGTAACTTGTCATCCCTTTTGGGAGTTAGTAATTATCAGCCCTTGCTTCACTGGGCCTAACACCTTCTACACTCACTGCTTTAACCTGTGGTCAAACACTGCCTATACCTATTCTTACCGTATACAGGAAGGTGCCATTGTTCAGCTGCTCCAGTCTAATTTCCCATTTGACATTTGCCGCAGGCCTACCTTCTTCCTGGTCTCCACTGACTCTAAAATAAAAGCATCCCTGGACCTTGTCCAATGTCTGTATAGTCTTCTGAATATGATTGGGCTGTGATTTCCTCTAATCATTTCTCCATAGATCTGATCCCATCTGCTTTCTGTTTTCTAAGAATTTCTCAACATTTCTGGTCTGTTCATTGTGGTGCAGTGTCAGAAAATGGACTACCTATAGAAAAGAACTTCTGAATGAGGGTTGTTAAACCCTTATAAAAAATTTTTCTCTGGGAATATTAATATAGTCCTTTTGAAAGTAGGAGATGAGTTGAATACCTTGTCAGTCTTTTCATATTCTTGATTCAGTTCATTTCCTCTCATAAGATAGGCAAGGTGCACAAACTGCTATAACAAACGACCCCCAAATTTCAATGCCTTAAAACAAACTACTGTGTATAAAATAGATAAACAACAAGGATATACTGTATTGCAGAGGGAATTATACTCATTATCTTGTAATAACCTATAATAGAGTATAACCTGCAAAAATACTGAATCATTATGCTGTACACCTGAAACTAGCACAATATTGTAAATCAGCCATACTTCAATGAGTAATATATATGCACATATATATTATATATACATATATATTTGTTTTGTGCTTATATAATGCAGGTCATTAGGAAAGCACTACTCCTTGCAGAAATTTGGTGACCCAGATTTCTTTTATCTTGTGGTTGGCCCTCCATGAGTCCTCTGTTCAGCCAATGGATAGGGCAAGAGAATGAGGACGTATGGGAGTTTTTTATAGGCCAAGTATGGAAACATGATACACTTATATTCACACTTCATTGGTTGAATACTAGTGTATTCTTCAAGAAAGACTAGAAATAGTCTGCCTAAAGACTCATGAAGTTCAAGAAAGACTAGAAAATATAGTCTGCCTAAAGAATGCTTAACAATTTCTGTCACACTTACTATGTGCCCTGCACCCAAGTAGATGCATATTTTCTCTACGGAAGGAATAAAGTATTGTTCATTCCATAAGGAAGGCACTGAAGTGCCTAAGAAGAAAGCAGGGAGCAGTCAGATCCATTTGAAGACAAGGGGTGTTGATCAGGGAAGGTTTCACAGAAGAGGGTGTTGAACTAAAAATTTCTGATAAGGTTTTCTCAGTGAGAAAATGAGGTGAGCACTCCAGCAAGAACAAAGGCATGGCAATACAGACACAAGGCAGTGTGGCCCCACAAGGCCATGCATCCTTGAAGTGATGAAGGAGAATTGATAAATAATGGACTTCCCTGGCGGTCCAGTGGTTAAGACTCCGCACTTCCACTGCAGGGGGTGTGAGTTCAATCCTGGTGGGGGAACTAAGATCCCACATGCAGTACAGCGCGGCCAAAAAAAAAAAAAATTGGTGAATGATGAGGCTAGAAAGTTCATTGAGATCAGACTGTGAAAGGCTTTAGATGGTATGCTAAGGAGATTGGATTTACATATATTTGCACAGCAGGGCACCTTCAGAGGTAGTGTGATGTGATAGTATTTAGAATGCTAGATTTATTTATTTTGTAGTTGTTGAGCATTTCATTTCTACATACTGTGCTTGCTACTGGGGATACATAAAAGGAATACATTCCTTGCTCTGGTGGTAATATAAAGGGTTCATTAGAGGGATAGTATTAAAAGTACATAGATCAAATAGGAGCTCCTTTTTTTAAAATTATTTATTTATTTTTGGTTGTGTTGGGTCTTTGTTGCTGCGCACGGGCTTTCTCTAGTTTCTGCAAGCAGGGACTACTCTTCATTGTGGTGCATGGGCTTCTCATTGCGGTGGCGTCTCTTGTTACGGAGCATGGGCTCTAGGCGCGCAGGTTTCAGTAGTTGCGGCACGTGGGCTCAATAGTTGTGGCTCACGGGCTCTAGAGCGCAGGCTCAGTAGTTGTGGTGCACGGGCTTAGTTGCTCCGCGGCGTGTGGGATCTTCCCAGACCAGGGCTGGAACCCGTGTCCCCTGCATTGGCAGGCGGATTCTTAACCACTGCACCACCAGGGAGGTCCCAGGAGCTCCTTTCTTATTCAAAGTGAAAAGAGATGAGATCCTGAACATGAATATTGGCAATGAAAATTCAAAGGACTGGATGGATTCTGGAGATAATCTGTGGAGTGGAATCTGATGGAACTCCTGGTCAGTCGATGTATTGCATGAGGATATGATTTGGAGGATAGTGTCACAAAGGTTTCTAATCTGAGAGAAAACAGGAAATACCCAGGAAAGAGGATCAAGTTTGAGGGAAAGATTATGAGTTCAATCATGAACACGATTTTGAAATATCTGTGTGGA